>NC_136068.1:710270875-710426282 GCF_964261635.1 Lissotriton helveticus | reverse complement strand
CCTAACGAGCACATTTAGATCAAAAGGAATGACTTTGTCTTTTCAGGCCTATCAGGAATACACAGAACGGCTTCTGCTCCGCTGAAAACATTTTAATTTCTTCACTTAAACCGTATTCTAACCAACACCCTATAATATAATGTAACACATCTGTATAAAACATATATTTCAATTCTATGATTAAATACTTTGTAAAACAAGGTTATGTCTACGTTTCATGTAAGTGTAGCAGCACTTTATCTTTTACTGTGAATTGCCATGCGGCCTACACATTATCATTGGTTTATAAGGTTTCGTTTCCTTTACACACAGTCACTTAACATGAAAAAACGTGAGGTTTCATATCATTCTAACATTTCTACATTAGTTTCCACACTACTATAAGTATTGTTACTCGTATTTGAACACTCGCTATATTTCACTTCTATGTATAAAACACTCGGGTGCAATGTACTAATACTACGTGCTTGTAAATATGGTGCACTTATAAATTTTTTCAGATTTACGCTCTCTCAGGCGCGAGTCAGCCTACACAATGGTGAATAATATTGATCACGCCAGACTTTATTGGACTCATAAGGACGATGAAGATTACCAATAGAAATCCCTTACTAGGGCGTTACGTTCTGTCACATAGTGCCAATTCATCCGGTCACTATTTACTGCATGTAAACGTGTAAACCTCCACCTTAGATGATGCTGTGTATTACCAAAATGGACTCTCAAGCTGACTTTTGTCTCAATGTACTATTCAGTATCACTGAGTCTTAGAGTAACCTGAGATTCCGATATCCTAATGACATGTTTCTATACATAATCTGCATCAACATCATGAACGTATACAAACAGGCAATTTCCAATGTCAAAAGTCAAAAAAATCATAAGAGAAGGATGTAAGAGAACTTCCAATAATAGAGATGTGATGTGAAGTCAGCCACCCAAACACTATACTCAAGGGAGATTTGAAATGGATCAAAGAAAACTTCATGAGGAGGGCAGTTCAAACACGGGAGGAGAAAGAACTAACTAAACCAAGAGTCAGAGCCAACTTCTTACTCCTGACCTCGCCCCAAATTGAACCTTATTTAAAAATCGTGAGCAGACCTTACCATCGTCACCTGCTTATTAGATTTAGGTTCAATTTAATCCAATACTCCTTGGGCGATCTTCCCGTGTGGGGTGTTCCTGATGAATCTACCCCGTGTAGCTGTGACAATTTTTCTGACCAAACCCTCATGCATTTCATCATGTTTTGTAGCCACTACAAAGCGAGTAGGTTGAGGTTTTTGGCACCCATTTTAAGAGATGCAGGTTTTGTTCAGGTACGGCCTGCTCTACTTTACCTTCAGTTATTAGGCAGCATCAGGACAATTCTCGGGGTTGCTAGCTTCCTGGTCGCCGCTATGCGCACTAGGTCCAGGATGCTATCCCCGAGACAACTGGAAGGGTGATTTTATCATTATGATTCCCGGCTTGCTTTTTAACCTTTATGAATTTTACTGAACTGTTCTGTTTTTGTAACCCACATGAATTTATCAAATTGTAATGAATTTTATCAAATTGTAAATCAATCTTTAAATACATGTTGTCTGTTGCTTTTATGATTTTAAATGTAATCGAATAAAGCTTGTTTTGACTTGACTTGAAGTAAAAAATGTGCCACGTTATTCAAAGGGTAAAAAAGGTTAAAAAGATCCGGTTGTTAGCATGCAATGGACCTGCACAAGTGAAAAGTACCTGTAAGAACAAAAGTAACATCTCAACATTTAGTTGGTAAGAAAAATGTTATGTTATGTTATGTTACATACTTTTGTTTTGCGCACAGCTGCCCCAGCTAAGGGGCGTCCTGGCGCATGGCAGGTAATATGCAACACCTACAGAGAACACAACAGAAGGAGAGACAAGGGCTAAATTATTAAAACAAAAAAGTTTTTAAAGCTTTACGGAAAGCTAAAAGATCATCTAGCAGCCGCATCTCTACTGGGAGAGAATTCCAAAGCTCGGCCGCTCTGACCCGGAAGGATCGGCCACCGACCCGACACAACCTGTATCGGGGGATCACAGTAAGTGCTTGGCCCAAAGATCTCAAGGACCGGGTAGGCACATACCAGGATAGAAGGTCCGCAAGAATCTGAGGACCCCCACCCCTCAAAATCCTGAACGCCAAACACAGCACTTTAAACTGGATTCTTGCCCTGATAGGCAACCAATGCAGTGATCTCAATGTGCCGGAGACGGAACAAGTTCGGGGTAAGCCAACAATGGCTCTCGCCGCGGCATTCTGAACGCGTTGGAGGCGGGTGACCTCAGCCAGATTGGACCCTACCAGGAGAGAGCTAGCATAGTCCAGGTGAGATAACACTGTAGCCTGGACTATCAGCTGCCTGGTGCGATGGTCAAAGAACTTCAGGACGGGACGCAGCGACCGTAGGATGCCAAAGCAACAGGCCGCAGTTTTCTTCGAATGGCCCACAAAACTGAGAGAGGGGTCCATCCATACTCCTAAGTTCTTTAATTCAGTGACCGGAAGGGGGGCCGGCCCCAGCTCAGCAGGCCACCACCTGTCCCCCCATAGTTCCGGCCTCCTACCGACGATCATGATCTCCGTTTTCTTTGCGTTGAGCTGGAGACAGTTGTTCTTCATCCAGCTCGCCACCGCCCTAAGTCCACTCTGAAACCTGGGGGCATCCCGGTCCGCATCCCCGCTGATCGTAACCGCTAGCTGAGTGTCGTCGGCATATGAGACCATGGTCATGTCCCATTGCTTGACGACCTCAGCCAGCGGTCTCACGTATAGATTAAACAACGTGGGACTAAGCGAGGAACCTTGCGGCACCCCCTGTTTCAAAGGATGGAATTGGGACTGGAACGGTGACACGGCAACGCTAAAGAAACGATCGTCTAGGAAGGACCGGAACCATTGGAGGGCAGGGCCACCCAGCCCAATCTCCTCCAGGCGATGCAACAGGATGGGATGCGAGACAGTATCAAACGCGGCGCTCAGATCTAATAAAACGAGCGCCGCTGTCTGCCCCGCATCCATCACCGTGCGGAGATGTTCAGCCATGGAGAGAAGGGCGGTTTCCGTGCTGTGACCAGCACGGAACCCGTTCTGGGTGGGGTCCAAGATATTAGCATGGATAAGGTGGGCCGAAAGAACTTTGTTGACATGGGCCTCCAACACTTTGGTCGGCCACGGGAGCAAGGAGATAGGCCGATAGTTTTCAGGTTTATCTGGGTCCAGAGAAGGTTTCTTTAAAATGGGAGAAACCACCGCCCGCTTCCAGCTAGCGGGTACCGTGCCAGACTCCAACGAGATGTTAATCAAGGAGTGGACCACGGCCCGTCCCACAAACGACCGATCTCTAAAAAGAGTCGATCTGAGCGGATCAGCGGGGGACCCAATGGGTTGCGTATTAGAAATATACCAGGCTTATTCGTAGAACTGCGCGCCTTTTTGGAAAGATGGTCTCTTATTGCCAATCGGTGTTCTAGAGACCTGATGCTACTTATTATTGAGACAGCTAGAGAGGTAGTAGCTGAGCGGCTTAAAGAAATTACAGAGATGGAGGAATCACTCCTTAAAAATGATGTAGTGGGCGATGCTAAACGCAAACTTGAAGAAGTTAACCTTGAACTTGACTCCTTCAATGAGTATATAGTTAAAAGAAAGGCAGAGAAACTCAAAAAAGATATCAGATTCTTTTCAGAAGAAAGAGTATACCCCTACCTACATGCCCAATATTACACCACCCGGGATTCATACCAACAAAATGACCAACAATATTGGTCAAATAAGCAAGTTCGGACTTTTTCAAATACATCTGAATCGGATGAAGGTGGGTCTACCTCTAATGAAAATCCCCCGGATAGAAGGAACAATTTTGACGGTCCTCAAAGATCCCATCGTTTTTTAGGGAATCGCCAAGGGACGAATCGTGTTCGATTCAGACCATCGGAAAGGGGACTTTTCCAAAATACAGGTTTTCACCAGACGGAGAACCAGCCACGTTTTCTGGAGACAAGACAAAATCGGTACTGGAGAAACTAGAGACACCCACTAATCAGTCTCTGATTCCTATCTTCAATCTGTCAAAAAAACCTTTAAATGACAGTACAGTAGCAGTTCTTTCTCGTGGATTATCCTTTGTTCCGAGTGCCCCATTTAATGCATTCCAACTTAACAGGGATATACAGGCCTTTTTTCGTAAAGTTCGCCTTAAAAAGTTCTTTATGGGTAGAGAATTTGAAGGAGAGAACAACATCTCTGGTTTTCGACCTGCTTCAGTCTTCACGCCCACCCTCGAGCAAGTTGGGCCTGAGGTGGAAATATTTGAGAAGAGTGTCTGCTCTAAAATCTCTAAACTGACCAAGTTCGTTCCCAAGCCCCCTTATAATCTCAATTACGATGAATATCAGGCCCTTAAGCAACTGTCGACTGATCGTACCCTTATTGTGAAACCGAGCGACAAAGGGGGCGGTATCACTGTCTTAGATAGTGATTACTATAAGGAACAGATCTTACTTATGCTCAGTAACCAAGAACACTACCTTAGAGTGGCTAACTACCCGTCCAAAAGAATCATGACTGAGATTTCCAATGTTACATATAGTGCCTTACAACGTGGGTCTATTTGTAAACAGGAATTTGACTTTCTGAATAAATCCTTTTTCAAAATACCAGTCCTCTATGGACTTCCGAAAATGCACAAAAGCCTTTCATGTCCACCTTTTAGGCCTATTGTTTCGACCATCGGGTCCCTCACCGAACCGCTCTCGAAATTTGTAGACTCTTGTCTGTCTCCAATTGTGAGTGGCCTCCCTGCATTTGTCCGTGACACCGGGCATCTTAGTTCGAAAATTGAGGGACTGGAATTCAATACTGACTCTGACCTACTTGTCTCTATGGATATTGAGGCACTTTATTCGAATATCCCCCAAGAAGGTGCCCTCCAAGCTGTTAAGAAAATCCTTAGAGACTCCGATTGTCCTTCCGAGAAACTGTTTGTCCTCGAATGTCTAGGTATTGTGTTAAAGGAGAATTATTTTGAATTTGACAAATCCATCTACAAACAAGTTCTTGGCATCAGCATGGGGGCGGCATGTGCTCCGAATGTGGGCAATTCCTATATGGGGGTGTTCGAGGAGAAACACATCTACAATGAGATGGCCCCGTTTTTTGAAAACGTCACGAACTATAACAGGTTCATAGACGATATCTTTTTCATATGGCGGGGGACACGAGACCAACTTGATGAATTTATCTTATGGATAAATCTCTGTGACTCCCACCTTAAATTCACAGCGAATATCAGCCCCTCGAAAATTGAATTTCTTGACACCTGGATACAGGCTATTAATGGACATATAGAATTTTCCCTTTACACCAAGCCCACAGCACGGAATACCCTCCTTATGTACGATAGCTTCCACCCCCGGACACAAAGAAACAGCATACCGTCCAGCCAGTTCCTTCGGCTTCGTCGGAACTGTACTGACCCGAGGGACTTTGAAACACATGCCACTGTTATGAAGAAGAAATTTCTCGAAAGGGGATATCCTAATAGGCTTATTAGGGATTCCTACAAAAGAGCCAAATATTATAACCGAGAGGCTCTCTTAGAATCAAAAATCCAAAAACCTGATGACAAGTTGGTGTTAGTTACTACTCACTCCAACTTTAATGAGAAACTCCGATATGTCATTAACTCACAGTGGCATTTGCTTAACCTAGACAAAAATATGGAGAAATTCGAGAAACCTATCATTGCGTTCCGTCGCAACAGGAATCTCAGAAATGTCTTGGTTAGAGCTTCCCTCCCTGACGCACCCATGGTCAGTCAACGCAGCATCAAAGGGACTAACCCCATTTATGGGAGTCATAAGTGTGGTGGATGTCCCGCTTGTGACAATATCATAACTGTCCCCGAATTGAACTGGAACAAAAAAAGAATCACGTTGCAAGATATGACAAACTGTAGAACGAGTAACGTCATATATTTCATCACATGTCCGTGCTCCAAGGGCTATGTAGGGGAAACAAGCAGGGAATTCAGGACCAGGTTTTCGGAGCATAAATCTTGCATCAGAAACCAACGCCCTGGAGCCCCGCTGGTTGCACACTGGAAAGCCCTTAATCACAACTTAGAAGATTTGAAATGGCTTATCCTGGAGAAAATAAAAAACCCTAAGGATGGCAACACTGACGCTATCAGAGCTAAAAGAGAAGTCTTCTGGATTTTTTATCTTGGGACGGCTGTCTCAGGATTAAACGAATTTATTCCCTGGGAGAATGCCATCCACTGAATTACCCTGAGTTGTGGCATCTCTTTTTTGGTTCTCTCACATCCATCTAGTTTTCTGTTCGATACCTATTCTGGAGAGAATCGTTGTTTAAGTTGGAGTGTTCTGGGTTTCCTTAGTGTACTTAATTGTTTCCTTGTACAGTTCTAGTTGATTCTTATTTATTTCCCTTGTTTCCTTATTGTGTTTATAATTGTGTTTTGTGGTTATTTTTTCATTCTTGTTTTTTCATTTTTTCGTTTTCTTATCCCTTTTTTTCTTGAATTATCATCATTCATTTTTTTGTCTGCCCCATCCTCAGTGTCTGATGTCATGGACCTTGCCGTGTGGTCTATTTACATGTATACCTTCAATTTAACTGGTTCAGATAGTCTGCTTTCATTGTCTCCCACGTCGGAGTTGTTCCCTTCGTCTATTTTCATTTCCCTGCGTCATCGCGGTAGTCCCTCTTCTATTTTGACTGCACCCAGGTGCACTGCATTTCCCCTTGAGCACTTGTATATAACTCCACTCCCCTTCCGCCTCTCCCTACCGACCTACCGTATCACAGGCAGGTGAAGGAGTCTCCCGGTTCCTTCGACCCTGGACACCATTTTTACGTGCTCTGCCGGGCCGCTTTTCAGGTTAGTGTTATCGGATCCTGTATTCTCCTCTGGCGGGCCCCGTGTACTCCATCCCCTCGATCCGTCTATTCATGCAACCTTTCCCTTATTATTTTCACTCTGTATTTTTACTTACAATCCCTTTGCCGGTTTTGTCCCTTTAGGCCCCTTATTCCCCGGGATTGAAGCTGTGCCAGATCACGATATCCTTGGTGTTCGTCTCACCTCATTCAAAGGATGGCCCAATTCTGTTGTTTTAAGGTAGGTTTCAGTTCGTTTTTGATCAACTCTGCTTAGTGTTAGAGTCACGACCTCTTCATGAGTTGTGTAGCTCATTACGGCTTTTTATTGCTTCATAGGTCGTTTTTCACTGGCGGCCCCGGTGCTACTAACTTTACTGCATCATTGTTTGATATTCGTTTTGAGGTAGTTCTGCCCTTCCTTAACCATAATTACTTCACTTTGTGCTGTCATTTTTCCAGATGTTTAGATGTGTTACCCCTGTTTTTGTTTTTATATTCCTATTAGATACTTGGAATTTATTTCTTTGTACTGCTTTTATTCCTGGTGCCCTCGTACATTTGGATCCCTTGTGGACCTTTTCTAATATGCGCTATTCATGACCGATGAAACTCTTGGATTGTGAGCCACATATTTAAGAGGCCTCGTTATTACTGGGTTTTTAGGTAGGTTTCCATTACTTGAAACTTGGTCTCTGGTGACAGGTGTACCAATTTTTGGGCAACCGACTTATGTCTTTTCCTCTAATTTCTTTTTTCCCACTTATGTATATTCTGATATTTTTGACACACTTCTCTTTAATCCTTGAATAGACCTTTCTGGTGTTTATAAACTTTGGGGATATAAGGAGAGTTTATCTTCATTGGTGTGCATGTCCCTGACTGATTGAAACCCTTTGGTCTTGCTGACTCTAGTCTTAGGCCAGTACTTGTTTTAATTATTGAAACAAATTATTTTCTCTCCCGAATTGCCCTTAATTTTTCCTTTTTGCCCACAGAATACCCACACACAGCCTTGCTGCTACTAGGACCGCTTGTCAGGACCGTGTCACAGACAATATCTACTCCTTTTGTCTGTACAATATTTGAAGTGCGCCCTGATGAAGGAAACCTTCATTGGCACTTGTCCGAAACGCGCGTCGGCGCTTTTCTTGTCCTTGTGTGTAGTGATATGGATGTGAATGTCTGAGTATGAATTTGATTGTATAAAAGGTATGTTTTGATGTATGAGTGGATTTATTCTTCTGTCCGTTTTGAAGTGTTCTTGCGTGTCCTAGTTTTTAGATTGTTTTTGTATGTTCCTGATTACGTATATTTTTTCCAAATGTTATGCATTGTTCAAATGGAATCACTTTATTTATTATCCAAAAAAAATCGTGTTGATTGTCAAAATGAAAATTAAAAACTTTTTTTGAATATATTTTCTCTTTTTGTGAATTGGTGGGTATTCTGTTAATATTTATTAAACTTTGATCTGTTCTATTTGGGAACACCCCTTTCATGTTGTTCTCTCACATTCTCTCTCGGGGACCCTGATTTAACCTGCTGAGCCAGGAGGTCAAACCCCTCAGATGTCAACGGGGGCAGCACGTGCAAAATGGTATCTCCATAGATGTTAATCGGAGACTCAACTGGAGGCCCTGTAAAGGGGAACGTCTTATAGATGTTTTGGACCTTTTCCAGAAAAAACAGAGCAAGGGCCTCACAGTGAGTGGTGGAACCAGTCGTCGGGGCACAGGCTCGCTTTGCTAAAAGATCCTTCATCACTTTGAAGATGGTTTTAGAGGGGTTGGAGCTGTTGCCAAATTCAGCAGCGTAATAGGCTGCCCAAGCTCGGCAAACAGCCCGATGGTAAATTTTGACGGAAGCGAGATAAATAGCTTTTTTCCCGTTATCGTACGCCTTCCGCCAAGCCCTCTCTGCTCGCCTACAACTACCCTTGAGTGTACGTAAGGCGCCATCGTACCATGGACTTGAGTCCCTAGAGCTGATCTTACAAGCGGTGATTGGAATAAGGGCGTCAAGCGCCTTGGAGATCCAGGAGCAGAACCTATCATAACCTATGTCAACAGTTACAAAAGGTTCTAATGGCTCCGCGGCGAGGACACGATGTAAGTACTCCAGTCGTAATTTACTCCAATGCCGCCTCGCGACCAACTTTGCAGGGGGAGTAGTAATCCTTCCCGGCAAGGGGGTACAGATGGCAACCAAAGAGTGGTCCGTCCAGCCAAGGGGTGAAACGGCGGTGACAGAGGCGTCTGCCAAGTTGGTGAAAAAAGGATCTAAAGTGTGGCCACCAGTGTGAGTAGGCTGCCGAACCAATTGCACGAGCTGAAGGGCCTCCAAGTCAGCAAGAATACCGCTTACAGTAGGGATGTTAAATTTATCGAAATGTAAGTTAAGGTCTCCCAAGATGGAAAAGGTGGAACAACCTACCACCAAGGAGCTGACCACGTCGGGGAAGGCAGCTCTAAACGCCACATCGCTACCAGGGGGGCGATAGACCACCATCCCCGAGAGTGAAAAATGTGGGGTGACCAGAATCTTAAACACCGCACTTTCACACCCCGCAATGGTCAAACCCGACCAGCTACAAGTGAAACTGGATCGCATGGCAAGAGCAATGCCCCCTCCCCTAGTAGATCGATTAAGGGTAAAGACAGAAAAGTCAGAGGGGAATGCCAGATTGATAATAGCCGCATCGTCATCCTTCAGCCACGTCTCTGTGATGGCCACGATTTCCGAGGCCTCTTCCTGTATCAGGTCAAACACGGCCTGATGATGCAGCACCAGAGACCTGGCATTAAGACTGAAGATGCGAAGGGCATGCTCGGGGCGATTGCTACAGAGAGCAACCGCTGGGTTTGCGTGTAGAGTCGAGGTAGGAAGATCCAAAGTCCACCTGCAACAAGCGCAATGGTAGGGGCCAGCTAACCGATGTATAGGAGGAAGACTACAACTTACAGTCAGGCGTCCTATGTCCCGCAGAGTATCGCTTGAGTACACCAGCATGACAGGGAGTGCCGGAACCCCCTCTCAGAACCAGCAGGGTCTGACCTGAGCCCTGCGCGTCCCAAGCGCGGACGGGCGCAGACGGGCAGGACTCAGGCACGACTCCGGCTAAGCGACGGCGTCCCACTGCGCAGAAAGTACGACTTTAAATAGGCGTTCCTTGGAGCCGACCGAGCGTCGATACGCTCCAAGATGGCGCCCGCCAAAAACGCCAAAGCCCCAATCCAAAATGCGCCTAAAGCTGCGAAACTGGACCACCCTCGGGACCCGGACCCGCCAAACGGCGGTGCGTTGTTGGATTTTATGTGCGGTAAGAGGGAGGTGGGGAATCTCTACCCAGGTCCTGCAGAAAGCAGGGAAAAGTTGAACTAAAATACAGCCAATATAAAAGCTGGAGGATTTAAAATCCAATCATATAAAACAAATCATTTCAAGTTTGTCATTGAGGCCTTTAGGAATAAGTTTGTCAAGATATTTGATCCAAAATGATTTCCTGCGCGCAAGCTGCTTTGGTATACTTTTCCCTGGCGCTGCTGATATCTTTTCTAAGATCGTGAAACTTATCTGCGGTATGCAATGTTGTGCATCAATCCAATGCGCTGCCAGACAAGAGTTTCTATTTTTTGTATGAATCATACTCTTGTGTTCAGTGATCCGAATTTAGATTTTTCGTGACATGCGTTCCACATATGTGAGACCGCAGGGACATTTTATAGCATACATTACTGATTCTGTATTGCAATCAGAAGAATGTTTTAAATGTATTTTCTTGCCTCTTTGAGGATGTGGAAATGAATTTCCTAATATAACATTGCCGCAATGGCTGCCGTTCCAGCATTTTTTCATACCTGTGTTCATGTTTTTGTCATGCAGAGTTGTTGATTTTAATATTTCTCCTAAATTCTTTGAGCAGGAGTGTGCAAACATTGGTTCAGTCGCAAACATTGTTCTGAAGTCCGGCTCTTGCTCCAGAACTTCCCATCTTCATGTTATGATTCAAATTATAAATTGTGCTTTTGTTGTTAATTGTAAGACACACACTTTTCTCTTAGTTTGTTGTCGTTGAGAAGGGTTCAGTACATTTTCACATGTTTTGAGTGCTGCTCTGCTTTTTGCTGTATCCAATACATCAGGTGGATAAACTCGTCCTTCATCATTTCATCAGCATGTTTCTGTATTGATCAAATTCTTTTTTCTAGTAAATTGAGACAATGGTAAATGTCTTTTTAAGGATGGCGGATGAAAACTGGAATAGTGTAGTGCGTTGTTTCTATCAGTCGTTTTTTTTTATAAACTGTCGCTTGTAAACCGGTACCTGTGTTGGTAATCTGAATGTCCAAAAAATATATGGTATTTTGAAGTATGTGGTTTGTGAATTTGATGTGCTGGTTCCTGTTATTCACTCATTGATGTTTTCTTCTAATTGTTGCCGGTTACCCTTTCAAATAACCATAATATCATCTATGTATCTCAAGTACAACGCAAGATTCCTTGTCCAGGTCTCCTTGCACAGGATATGGGTGTGTTAAAAAAAGGCCATAAAATATTGGGTACCCCAGGAAAACCCATGGATGTTCCAGTCCTTTGTAAAAAGAATTTGTTTTTCCAAATGAAATAGCTGTGGAATAAGCTAAACTGAAGTAATTCCATCAACAGTATGTTCTTTGTTTCCTCATAAACATTTTTCACCAACAGACCCTCATAAGGAGGAATTGATGTGTACAACGCTGCAACATCTATAGTACACAACCAAGTATCTTTAATAATTTCTCCTTGAATGTTGCACAATTTTACCAAGCAATCTGTTGTGTCTTTCACGTATGTGCTCCACGACTGTACTAAGGGTTGGAGATGGTGATCCAAACATTTCCCAATAGGTTCATGCAGCCAACCACATCCTGCCACGATGGGTCGAAACGGAGGATCAATGGCATCTTTGTTCATTTTTGGAGTCTCTTTGGAAATTCTGGAGAAAGAAATTGCTTGGTATTTTCACCAATCCACCCCATATCTCTGTTTTTTTACAGTAATGTGGATAAGACCTTCATGAAGTCTTACATTGGATCTGATTCCAAGCGTATGTAGGTGTCTTCATTTAAAACGTTCATTCACTTTGCTTTCATAAAAGTCTCGATCCATAACAACAAGCGCCACTCCTTTGTCTGCCGGTTGAAAAGTGATTGTGTTATCCTGACTTAATTGCCTCAGAATTCTTTGTTCCTTAGTAGTACGATTTTTCCGTCGAGTAGGTTGATATACCAATTGTTTTAGATCTTTTTCCACAAGTATTTGAAAATTGTCCAAGGATTTATGCGAAAAAGGAGCCATGAATCCGCTCTTAGGTTTGAATTCTTTTTTTTATTTTTTATTTTTATTTTTTTGTCCTCAGACAGCCAAAGCTTTTATTGGGATTCCTCCTACAAATTTCTCTCCTTGCTAAGACTACCACATAAAACACGAAGTTAGATTCAGGTGCATTCACATGATAGTCATTTAATAGACCAAAGAAAATCAGGCTGGTACTTACTTCCACTGGTTTCTCCAGCACAGTTTTCAGAAATTCACATACCTCCGGCTAATAAAATTTAATTTTGAACATTCCATGAACATTTGTATATTGTCTGCTGCAGGATACTTGCACCTGGGACAACTATACCTGTCACCTTGGATAGCTTTTTTGGAGACCAGTAAACTCTGAAGGCAGTGTACAAATGGTTTCTTCTAAGTGCAGCTGGTTTTACTATAGCCTGTAACAAAACAAAAGAGTCAGACCATATTTTATATATATCAGTTTTCATTTTCTCCATACTTTTCGCCCCACAAACTTATAACTTCCGTTTCCCCATCATCCTCAGCATCCAGTAAGGCCCAATACCAGAACGAGACTTCCTTTTTCCATGTGTTCTTGCAAATCACCCCAGCACCTTATACCTCCCATTTTTAAAGGCTTACTAAGTTGATTTTGTAGTCATTCCGGGGTGCCGGGGGAATCCCAGCCTGAGCCCTGCGCTGCATAATATGGAATTTTTATTATTTTTCTTATATGCATCCAGATCTTTAAGGCGGCTCCCACAATTTTTAGCCTGACTTTTTTGTAGAACTTTGGGTCTCCATACTTATATAGAAATTTTTCCTGTCCTTGCACCGCATCTTCTAACATAGCCTCAAACAATAAGCCTAATGATGAGGAATCTGTTTTATAAGCCAACATCCTAACATTTTTAAAATGAAAAGCATAACAATATGTGAGTAGGTCTGGTAGTGCTAACCCACCCACAGTGAGACCTCTTCCTAACTTTTTTCAGGCTATTCTCGGACTTTTCGGTGCCCAGATGAAGGTACCTATTTTACCTTGTAGCTTAGCTATATCTTCTGTCCTAAAAAGCAGTGGGACTGAATTATACAAAAAGGTGATTTTAGGTAAGATTATCATTTTCACAAGGTTTACCCTCCCATAGATGTTCAAAGGGAGGTTAGCTCATCGTATAAGTAAACGGACGACCTCTTTAGAAACCCTCTTCCAGTTAACTTTAGGGATATCCTCTAATTTCTGCATTAACTGAACCCCTAAGTACTTCATTTGATTCTTTACCCCCTGACTTCCCCTTACTTGATTCCATTCCATTATTTCTGTTTTTTCTTTAGTAATTTTATGCCCTGAGACTTCACCAAACCTCTCTGCCTTCTCAATTAGCCTAGGGATTGCCTCCGCAGGGTTTGTCGTGTATAAGAGCAGGTCGTCTGCATATAGAGCAGGTTTAAGCTCTAGCTCTCCCATTTTAAAGGGGTGAATACTAGGATCTATCCTGAGCCAACTGACAAATGGCTCAATATACAGATTGAATAAAAGCGATGACAAAGGGCACCCCTGCCTAGTGCCTCTTGAAATGTTGAACCAAACTGTCAGGGCCCAGTTACCAACTCCTTTGCTTTAGGCTGAGATATAGACTTTTCAGCGCCTCAACAAAATTATTAGGAAAAACAAAACTTTTTTTAGTGTCTCCCACAGATATACCCAGTTATCCTGGTCAAAGGCTTTTGCAGCATCTATTGCTACTATCGTCAATGGAGCCTTCCTTACTTCTGCCAGATCTATGGACCCCATTACCTGAAATGTAAGCTCACTCAGCTGCCTTGTGGTATATAAATAAATAATACCGGATCTATTTTTGGATGAATGAATGAATAACAGATAGCTCAATAAAATAAGAGTCAAGATTCGAGGTAGTAGGAGTTTCTGCAGGTTTATTACAGCATAAGGACAGGATCAGGACAACCTGCATAGGAACAGGGGTAACAGGGCCCAGCAGGACAACTGGGGCCCAGCAGCTGCCGGGGCTTGATCTGGGATGAGCGCGCTAACTTTTAATAATAATACATCAACTTATATACATAGCGCAAACACATAGCATTACATTGCAGTAGGCGTAACAGTGGGTGGAGCAGAAGGCGTGACGCGTAGCAGTCGCGAAAGATAACAGTAAAAAGAGGTGTAACTGGGAGTATACTTAGACATGTGATGCAAACGTAACAGAATATGTCATGAATGGGGCGGAAACCTAGGAGGGGGCTACCTAAGGAGCCGGGACCTCTAACCTAATGGTGCGCGAAAACTGGCAATGACGTATCACTAGGAGAAGCTGGGGGCTACGAACTCTGTGCTAGGAGCAGAGACTTGAGTCTGGAGGGTCGGAGCGACATGTGCCTGAACCCTATCTGGTATCTGATGTTTAGGGAACATGTTGATATAAACTAGAAGTCATGAGGGGAAAAGCTAACTTGATTCTAAGACTGGACCATGCATTATTCTACATGAAATGCGTGATGAGGAATATTAAATGACCAGTAAATGCAGTATTTCTCTAACATGGAGCCGAGAAGGCTAGACAATGACGGAAACTATTGATGCAGTTCAGTAGCTTAGGAATGCAGAGAAGAAGGACTGAACTGATAGCTGGAACTATAACATACTTTTGGCAGACTCAGAGGCAGAGCCGGGCTGCACCGGGCACTGCGAGGCAGGAAGTAAGTGAAGGGTCGAGGATACAGGTGGGGGCTGTATCGCTCCTCAGCGAGGCTTCAGGAGACAGGAGCTGAATCTGATGTCCGGGCCCTTTTGAGGCCTAGAAACGGGGACTTTATAATGGAATAACGTGCACACTGAGAAACGTGGCAACATTACTTTACATATGCCTGATATTCGTAGTATTCACGAAGACTGGAAACTAGCATACTAAAGGTGGACACAACTGGAATTGCGTCATTAATCGGACATGGGGAATAACATATGCATATTGGTCATGCACACATAACATATGATGGATGAGGCGTAGGGACACAGAACATGGCAAAATTTACTTTTCCACATTCCCTCCTTGTCACTACGTTTCCATCAGGAAACATCAATTTTCATGATACCATCTATCATTTCATACAGTACCATTTGCTCGTCTCGAATTGTCTTGGAACGGGATTTAGAACGGGGCTTGGGACTAGGAATACAAGAGGTAGCACAAATGCCGCAAATCGCAGGGCCACATTGTATACAGAGGCAGCAGCTAAATATGATCGCTACTGCAATACCTAGAAAGGACAGGACTTTCCATCCCCAGGCGGAAATTATATTCCAGAACCAACCGGACCATGTCCAGGTGCCTGGATCTTGGTGTAACAGATGGGCAATTTTATGGAGTCTGGTTATAGCTGAATAAACAGACGGTGCGTTATTTGGAATAAAAATGCAGCAACTAGATCCGATGACTCTACAGGCCCCGCCCCTATCGGCCAGTATGACGTCAAGGACGAGACGATTTTGCAAAACGACAAATCTCATAGCAGATTGTTCTTCGGTTAGGTTACCTAGAGCAGAGGCAGTCTCATTTACTACTGCTTCAAGGGTTCTTGTTAACCTACGGATCAGTTTACTATTCTGGACAGGTCCTACAAAGAAGAAGAAACCTTTATTGAAATCTGTATACTGTTCTAGAGTAGTTTCAGTATAATCGACAATTGGGGACTCCCTTCTATGTCTAATGTGTACTAGATGTGTGTTTCTGTGATAATCAGATGGGGCTAGGAAAACAGGTGGCAGTAGGAAAGCAATGTAACAGGTTCCCTCCTAATCGAGGGGCAGACGGACATATGCAGTTTGACCACAAATAAAATAAGAATGACGTGAAGCTTTGAAAACAGATTTCCTACTGTCACTATACTGGATAACAGTAGTACAATCACTATGTCCTACGTGTACGGAACCATAACTACGGACACATAATTCGCCTTTGACAGGTAGTACTGAAATAGCAGGTAAGTCTGGAGTAGTATCAGACTGAACATTCAGGACCATGAAATTCGACGAATAATTACCTAAATTATAAACTTCATTTTCTAGATCTAAACCTGTTCTGTGGGGGAAACCTTGCTTGTCTGGAAAACATGTACTGTTAAGAAAAGACATATCTGTTGAGGATGACGTTAACGTGGACCATGCTCCACACGAACCATTGTGTGAGAATGGATAAGGAAAGAGTGGCAGAACTCCCTTCGGTGTCTGGAAAGGGGGGAGTCGACCACACACCCAACAATTAGTGGCATTGCTGGTCTGGTGTGAATAATGTAACATACGGATAAATGTGTTGTTGCGCATAGCGAGGCGGTAAGAATATTCGTGAGGAGGCAGATCACTAAACGTGTGCTCTACTGTAGCATTAGCAGACATATTTACATGAGGAACTGGAAAATACAGATAGAATGCATAGCTGGTGCAGGAAATCATAATGCTGATGAATAATATGAAACTCAGAAAAACAATACATCGGTTTGCGTTTAAACTGACTCTCTCACTATGGGGGTCTATTTTATACATGTCAGAAACAGTCTAACCGTTTCACCTAGGGGAGGACTTATACAATCAAACTGACTGACTTATTTTGCTAGACCTGAGCTTTAACTTATACTCCTGTTGCGGAGTTTTCTCTAACAAGGGAGGGGTTGTAGTAATGTCTTGTGCGGGACAGTCCTTTAAAACAATGTTTTGGCAGTCTTTAAGATCTTGGGAATCCTTGGAAATGTTTTTAGAAACCGATTTCAGTCCTTTAAAAAGTTTAACATGAGAAAGGTGGATCCATCCTTTTCTGCCTTCCAGCTTCACGGCGGTACGGGTGGTCAAGAGGACCTGACGTGGCTCCTTCCAACGTGGTTCCAGCGGACTTGATCTGTCGAAATTCCGGACCATCACTAGGGAGCCTGGAACGATTTCATGTGGTGCCACCTCGGTATTGTCTGGAAAGGCGGCAGCAACCTGTGAACGACATGAGTTGAGGGCAGACATCAAGGAAGCTAGGTAATCTGTCAACATATTACATGAAACATCGGTAATACTTCGGGGTCTAGGAGTACCCCACATGTTAGGGGGGCGGCCGAATACGACCTCATACGGGGACAGACCTGATCTGGAATGTGCGACCATGCGCATATAAAACAAAGCGACTGGCAGAGCTACTAGCCAGTCCACACCTTTTTCTTTGCAGACTTTGGCAATGCGGATTTTCAGGGTCTGATTATGTCTCTCTACGAGACCGGCTGCTTCAGGATGGCGTACACAATGGAACTTCCACTGGTACCCTAACAACAGGGAAACATGCTTCATTAACTCTGAGGAGAATGGCTGACCGTTATCAGAATATACGACTCTAGGGAGTCCGTATCTAGGGAAGAATTCACGAACCAACTGCTTGGCAGTGGTCGCGGCTGTGTAATCTGGGACTGGATATGCTTCTGTCCATCTGGACAAAGCGCATACTACTACAAGGACATACTTGAAACCTCGACATCGCTCCATCTGAATATAATCCATCTGGAGGACCTCAAAAGGGTGGTCAGGGGGCTGGAAACCACCTTGTTCCACCGGGACGCTTTTACCTGGATTAAACTGACAACATATCATACAGGTACGGACTTTCTGCTTAGCTGCAGCTCGTAAATGCTTGTTGAACCAAATGTTCTGGATACTGTCTAACATAGCTTTTTCTCCTAAATGTGCGGGACTATGTGCGGTATTGATAATGACTTGAACCATAGAGTCGGGGAGAAACCATGTGGCTCTACCCTTCGTTAACCATCCTTGATCTGTCTGGACCCCTCCTTGTTCAGACCATTTCTTGATTTCTTCAGGAGTAGCATGCAACTGTATATCTATGACGTCTTGAGTAGGGTCCTTAACTGTCATGCATGTAGTCGGATCTGGAGTATGTGTCTGATTAACTGGAATGTCTGGAGTCTGTGCTGTAAGCTTGGCTGTGCGATCTGCTAGATCATTACCTTGAGAAATAATGTCAGTAACTTTCGTATGTGCTTTGCACTTCATGATAGCAATAGATGTCGGTAAATGTATGGCATCTAACAGGGCTTGAATAAGGAGACCATGCTGAATCTTGGTTCCATGAGAAGTCATGAAACCTCTCTCCTGCCAGAGCACTCCGAAGTCGTGTACAACTCCGAATGCGTAACGTGAATCTGTGTAAACATTAACTTTCAGGTTCTTGGCATGTATACAGGCTTGTGTCAGAGCGACTAGCTCTGCTGCTTGAGCGGACAGGGTATCAATACGGTGTGTTTCAATAACTTCGGTGTCGGTAGTCACTGCATACGCGGCGACTAGTTCTCCTGTACTAGTTCTCATACATGAACCATCCACATAAAGTGTCAGGTCAGGATCTGATAACGGAATGTCTGTCAGATCTTGTCTTGGCTTAGTCGTAATGTTAACTACTTCCACACAGTCATGTGTGTCTGGATTTGAATTAACTGATGGTAACAGTGTAGCAGGATTCAGGACGTTGCAGCGTCTGATTTCTATGTGTGGCTGGAACAGTGTCAATTCATAACCTGTTAAACGTGCAATTGTCAAGTGCTGTGTTTGTGTTCGGTTTAAAAGAACTTCTACAGAGTGTGGAACTTGTACTGTCAGGGAATGCCCTAAAACTATGGAATCACTTTGTCTGATAGCTAGTGCTGTGGCTGCAACTGACTTGAGGCACGCAGGCAACGCCTGGGCGACTGGATCTAATGTGCTCGAAAAATAAGCACAGGGCTTGTATTGTCCTGCTTGATCTTGTGTGAGAACAGATAATGCTGTACCTTCACGTTCAGTAACGAAAAGTGTAAAAGGCTTACTGTAGTTCGGTGTAGCTAGAACTGGAGCTTGACATAGGGCTTTCTTTAACTCGTTGAAACTAAGTGTATGGTCAGATGTCCAAGGGAGGACAGTCGATACGGCTGCCTCCTGTGTCGTTAACTGTATCAGTGGCTTGGCTAGAAATGCATACTGGGGAATCCATTGTCTACAATAAGAAGTAAGGCCGATAAAAGCACGTACCTCCTTCTGGGTTCTGGGCTGGGGAAGACTCGCTATTAGCTGGATACGGTCTGGTGTCAACTGCCTACCCCTCTTGGACAGCAAGTGTCCTAAGTATACCACTTGCTGAACACAGAATTGAAGCTTCGAAGGTGACACCTTGTGCCCCATCTCGGCTAGAAAATACAGGACTGTAAGGGATGCTCGCTCGCAGGCACGTTCAGAACGGGCTGTGATCAGGAGATCATCGACATACTGGAGTAGGGCAGTGTCAGTTGGCATGTGAATGTTGTCTAGTTGTCTCTTAAGTGCTTGACTATAAATACTAGGACTTTCTGTGAAACCTTGAGGAGCGCGTGTAAACATATAGCTCCTTCCATTTAAACAAAATCCGAAAAGAAACTGGCTGTCTGGATGAATTGGAACACTAAAAAATGCATTCTTGAGGTCTATGACAGTGAAGAACATGGCTTCGGAATCAATGGCTGTTAACAGGGAAGAGATGTCTGGGACAACTGGGTACTGAGGAATAATACATTTATTAAGCTCTCGTAAATCAATCACTAATCGATATACTGGGGGTGCATTCGGATCAGTACGTTTCATGACTGGAATGATCGGAGAATTGCATACATTGGAGTCAGTTTCTACAACTACTCCTTGAGCCATGAGTTCGTCAATAATTTTGGATAAGGCTGCTACAGCCTCAGGTGGCAATCTGTACTGTCTGATTCGTGGTAACACTACACCTGGTTTGAGAGTCACACGATGGGGTGTGATTTGCATGTAACCTACATCAGTTGGACCTTGCGCCCATAAGTGCTGTGGAACATTAGACAATCTTGAATCAAAATCTCGTAATACATAGTGACCCTTAAAGTCACGTAGGAACAGACGTATTCCCTCTGGGGAACAGCAAATAACTGCACCTAATTCTTTCAGTGTCTTAATGCCTAATAGATTTTCTGGACATGACTTAGTAAGTAACAGATCAGTAGTGCGGGACAATGGACCTACTTCTAGAGTAACTGGCTTAGATATCTCATTAACTATTGGCTTTCCTGAAAATCCAAGGGAAACATTTCTTGAGCCTGAGAGCGGAGCCCCTGGAACTTCGGCATGACTAATTGTGGTCCTACTTGCCCCTGTATCGATCAAAAACTTTCTGTCTTTCCCTAATACTTGACTGTGAACATAGGGACCTTCTTGATCTACAGGTATCTCGATGAGAGGCAAGCCTACCTCCCTCTCTAGGCTGTTTCATGAATATGGCTGGTACTCTGGATACTCTGTCTGAGCATACTGGTACATCTGCGATGTAACGTGCTGTGTTGCAGCAATAGGCTGCGGTGCGGAAACTGTCTGTTGTGCATTCTGTGACTGCGGAGTCTGTGAAACTTGTTCTTGTCTAGGCGGACGTGGTCTTTCTTTAGTCTTACCAATAGCTATATTATGTTTCAGAACTGCACACTCGTTTATAAAATGACCTGGCTGTTTACAATAATTGCAGTTCCCTTTAACGGGAGCTGCAGGATGACTGGCTTGATTCAGACCCCTCTTCTGACTGTCTTGAGGAACAGATTGTGCAACTAGCACTTTCATTTTCGTGTCTTTCATACGTTTTCTCTCATGTTCCTGCTCTTCCCTGATTCTATTCTGGTGGTACTGGAGCATCTGGAGCATCTGGGACGGAGTATTTGCTTGCCAGGTGCTTTCGACTTTCAAAACTCGTTTTTTAATTTGTGGACTTGAATTCTCGACTAATTTGGTAACGAAAAGGTGAGGGTATGACTCACTACTTGTCTTGAGACCACTGTTAATACTGAAACATTTTTCAAATCTAGAATAAAAATCACTAATATCTTCATCTTGTTTCTGTTTACAGGCTGAGATTGCATCCCAGTCTTCTTTTCTCGTTGTCAATAATCTGGGTAAAACTTGAATCAATAATTCTGGTAATTCTTTACATTTATCTCCAAGACCGGTACCTGGTACTCGTGCCTTGTCTTCAGCTTCTAGAGCTGCCCAATCGATCTTTTTCTCTCCCACCTCCCATTCTTTTTCCTTTAGCTTTTCATACACCCCTGCGGGTAACAGGACCTTTAACATTTTAATGATGTCTGGGTAAGTGTATTCTCCCATACGGAGCATGTCTTTTAATTCTCTATGGAACCCTGCTGGATCTTTGTCATGACAGGGAATTAATTTCTTCATTTCAAGAAGTTCCATCTTTGAAATCGGAGTGTATACAAACACTCGTTGCATTACGCCACCCGCCCCTTGGACTGGGTGGACTTCTCGTAACGGATTCTGTCTGTCTATGTAGAATGATTTACTTTCTGGGGGTGAGACATGAACAAAATGCGGGTTCAGGAACGTTCTATATTTGTGGCGGTGTTCTAGAATGACACTAATTAAATCGGTACCTAGACCTCTCCATCTATACTGGAGTAACTCGTTCAGAATATCATGCAACGGACCTGGATCAGAGTGCTGACCCTCATACAGAGTAATGAGGTGCTGGATCATATACATACCCACCAGTCGTTGCTCGGCTGGGGGCAGTTTCAGAAACATTTGTGCCACTATTTCGTCTGAAAAAGTGGTAGAATCAGTAATCCATCGGACTGCTGATCGGGATAGTTCTTGTTCATGCATGGTACTTAATTCACTGTAACCGACTCGTGATTTCAGAATGTGATCGGTAGCTTGAAATACTTGTTCTAGAGAACCTAGTTCTGGTGCTGGATGATGAAAAATAGACTTGTGTTCTAGACGTAAATGACGATCTGGAAATCTAGATTTTCCTACATACGCTATTCTGGCGGGATTCTCGTCTTCCTCTTCAGGATCAGAGATACTTTCTTTCTCGCTTACTTGTGCTGCTTTACGCTGGTCGTGTAACCTTATTATTTCTTTACGAATTTTCTTGTACATACTCTCCATGGCACTGACGGTCTTGTGCTTACCCTCGGCTATATTATCACTCCACCTTGTCAGGATTCTCATTTCGGCCGGATCTTTAGACGGGTAATCTTGTTCTCTTATTAGACAATTGATCAGGAACTTTAATATCATGAGCTGGATCTCGGCTTTCCTTTGAGACATAATCTCGCCAATACTTTCTGGATCATCCCCTGTACGGATGAAACGATATATTCTGTCTAGATCTTCTTTCATATTCGGTAAGGTGACTAGATACTCGGTCACTCTCCTTACACGTAAGGAATATAAAACCATATTATATTCGCCTGGAACTGGATCATAGACACATTCGTTAAGGGTTTGCCTGATTTCTGTAACAGACTGATGTTTGGGCGTGCGTTGTAACGCTTGAGCATGTAATTCGAGTAATGTTAAACGCTTGTGTGGCGGCGGGGTTTGAGGAAGACCTCCTCCTGCGGCCCCTAGACTAGAATCGTCGACTGACATTCTTCGTCCTGGCAGAGTCGGTAATTATAACGTGGGCTGGACTTGTATGGCGGACTGGGCCGGGGGAGCTGTTAAGGGCACCCCGGTGTCTGGAGGAGCATGAATTACCTGGTTTACAGGGACTGGCGGAGCGCGAACAGGATTTGCATATTCGGGGACTGTGTCGTCCAAATAGGACGAAATAAAAATATCAGCTGCGGTCGGTTTGTGACGTAGCTTGGTCGGAACTAATGGTGGCGGGAAATTACTGGATGCCTCTGGGGTCGCTTTTGGCAAACCTTCGGCAAGGAGAGGATACATACCCTTAATAAGGGCATGCCTCTGTCTGTCTGACTGTTCGGCTTTGACTTGTTCACCTATCTCGATTAATTCTCTTTCTTGGGCTCGTTCTTGGGATTCTCTACTTAACTCTGACTTTCTGACTTCCTTTTCCGTTCTTCTATGCGCTTCTTTACGCCATAACTCGATGGCATCTTTCTGTGACTGTCTGGCTTTCTTTTTCCATAATGCTTCTTCTACTCGCATGATACATTCGGCATCCCATGTACCCGATACGGGCCATCTATACTTTTCTTCTAACTGTTTGGTATACTCTACCCATAAATCTAGATACATTATGGCGCTTATGCCATGTTTCTGATACATAAAGTGACCTGGACTGTCCCTAGGCGGGACAGGAACCGCTTCCTCTAACAGACGCTTTCTAGTTTTTAACTGACGTAACTTGGAAAATATAGGCATGACTGAACTGTAATCTGGACACAATACAATACACAATAAAAACACAAAATCACATCGCACTCATACCACAACAGTAAAATACATGAAGAACATTATAAATAACAGTTCGAACAGAATATTACCTGGAATACTGAGAACAGAAATAGAACAGATTTTCTCGAGAACGGAACAGACTAGAGTTACTGGATGCACTGCTGTAACAGTACGGAACATACCGGTCCCATAAAGGGACGCATCAAGACCCGTATCCACCTAGGTGAACACTTCGTTTGTGAGTCTGGGCACCACCAACCCACGGACCAGGAGTCAATTTAGATTGGTCCTGTCTAGATACTACCCCAGCAATGGTACTCACCGGGCAGCACGGAACGGAAGGCCTCGGACGGGACTGGACTGCTACGACGAACTTCGGACTTCAGTTACGGATGGGCCTCCGGATACCTCGGACCTTGGACTCTCGGCTTGGGCTCTGGTCGGGACTCGCCGCGTTCCTCCACCGTCTCGTTCGGATGCTGGACCGCCTCCTCCGTCTCCTCCGTGGGCCTGAGGGATACTTGAAGCAGAAATATCTGCCAGTGCACGGTATGGTTCCGTCACGACTGCAGAGGGTCAGGGGGTCGGCGTGGCTTCACCGACGCGTGGGGAAAGGGCAAGTCCCTATTCGGGCGCCATTATGTGGTATATAAATAAATAATACCGGATCTATTTTTGGATGAATGAATGAATAACAGATAGCTCAATAAAATAAGAGTCAAGATTCGAGGTAGTAGGAGTTTCTGCAGGTTTATTACAGCATAAGGACAGGATCAGGACAACCTGCATAGGAACAGGGGTAACAGGGCCCAGCAGGACAACTGGGGCCCAGCAGCTGCCGGGGCTTGATCTGGGATGAGCGCGCTAACTTTTAATAATAATACATCAACTTATATACATAGCGCAAACACATAGCATTACATTGCAGTAGGCGTAACAGTGGGTGGAGCAGAAGGCGTGACGCGTAGCAGTCGCGAAAGATAACAGTAAAAAGAGGTGTAACTGGGAGTATACTTAGACATGTGATGCAAACGTAACAGAATATGTCATGAATGGGGCGGAAACCTAGGAGGGGGCTACCTAAGGAGCCGGGACCTCTAACCTAATGGTGCGCGAAAACTGGCAATGACGTATCACTAGGAGAAGCTGGGGGCTACGAACTCTGTGCTAGGAGCAGAGACTTGAGTCTGGAGGGTCGGAGCGACATGTGCCTGAACCCTATCTGGTATCTGATGTTTAGGGAACATGTTGATATAAACTAGAAGTCATGAGGGGAAAAGCTAACTTGATTCTAAGACTGGACCATGCATTATTCTACATGAAATGCGTGATGAGGAATATTAAATGACCAGTAAATGCAGTATTTCTCTAACATGGAGCCGAGAAGGCTAGACAATGACGGAAACTATTGATGCAGTTCAGTAGCTTAGGAATGCAGAGAAGAAGGACTGAACTGATAGCTGGAACTATAACATACTTTTGGCAGACTCAGAGGCAGAGCCGGGCTGCACCGGGCACTGCGAGGCAGGAAGTAAGTGAAGGGTCGAGGATACAGGTGGGGGCTGTATCGCTCCTCAGCGAGGCTTCAGGAGACAGGAGCTGAATCTGATGTCCGGGCCCTTTTGAGGCCTAGAAACGGGGACTTTATAATGGAATAACGTGCACACTGAGAAACGTGGCAACATTACTTTACATATGCCTGATATTCGTAGTATTCACGAAGACTGGAAACTAGCATACTAAAGGTGGACACAACTGGAATTGCGTCATTAATCGGACATGGGGAATAACATATGCATATTGGTCATGCACACATAACATATGATGGATGAGGCGTAGGGACACAGAACATGGCAAAATTTACTTTTCCACAGCCTCCCTGGTATAAAACCTCTCTGATCCGAGTGAACTACCGCCTTTATACCCTTTGCCATCCTTGCTGCCAGTATACCTGTAAAAACCTTGTAATCTGAATTTAATAAAGATATTGGTCTATAAGAATCAATTATCTGAGGGTCTTTATTTGGTTTAATATCAGGGTCACCATAGCTCCTTCCCAGGAACCAGGTGTATTTCCCCCCCAATATAAATTTTATTAAACATTTTTTTTTTATTGGCCCTACCTTATCCAAAATACCTACATACAACTCTATCGGGGGCCCATCTGGGTCTGTGGCTTTTCCCCTTACCATTTTTTTGCACTGTACTCTAACTTCTTCTTCAGTAATGCTTCTTCGCAAGAATACCTTATATTCCTCAGTCAACTGAGGGAGCGTTATTAACTTTAACCACTCCTGAATAACCTCTTGTCCTGGTCTAATATCCTCTTTATACAGATCACTCATAAAACTTTGGGCCTCCGCACGAATTTCATCATCTGCATATATAATTTCTCCCGACCCTCTTTTGATTAGGTTCTTTATCAAGTTCCTTGCCCTGTCTGTTTTCGCCTTCCATGCTAATAAAGAGCTGCATTTTTCTCTATATGCAAAATGCTGAAGCTTACTAGCTTTCCACCTATCTAAGAGCTTCTTATCTAAGTTAGCCTGAAATTCAGCCTGTAAGGTCTCATACTCTTTCTCTAAACGTAGCACTATACTTAAAGTCTCAATTGATGCTTTCTGTAATTATACTTCTTTTCCCTTAATCTTGCTTATCCTATCTGCTTCCTCATTTTTCAGAACTTTTCTTCTTCCTATCATTATAGAGCTAAGTACCCCCTTATATTGGCTTTAAAAGCCTCCCACACTATCTGATCCTTAGCTGTACCAATATTAGGCTTGAAGTACTCGTCTGTTTTTTCTCCTAACTCCATGATCACTTCTTCATCCAATAACATAGTCCTGTTTAGTGTCCACCGTTTTTGTACCTCTTTTTGCCTGATCCCCAAAGGCATAACTACTGTTGAGTGGTCTGATAGTATAGCAGAAATATGATTTATTATCTCCACTTCTGAAAACAGCACCTGAGCTATAAGAAAATATTGAATTCTCGAGTGATGCTTATACTTTTTACTATAAAACGTGAAATCTCTAGTTTCCCCATTTGAATTCTTTAGCAGTAGTTTCCGTGGGAGATTGTTCAGTAGGTGGCAACGTGTGAAAGAACCAATGGAGTCACATCTTTCTCATGAATTTAAAAAAGGACACTTCGGTTTCCAGTGCATTCAAAATATATGTAGGTACAAACGACATCCCTTTATTAAGTACTGTCAATTCTTGGTGAAAAAGAGTTGTATGAAAAAATATTCATGACAAGGTTTTCTTGGGAATCCTGAGAGTCCGCAAGGTTTCAGAGATACTTTTTTTGTCCCCTCCTGATTCGCTTCATTTAGTTGGTTCTCTTCCTTTCCGTGGGATGGTTTGAGGTGTGGTCCTGTGCTAAAAAAGACTCCTTCCCTGTAATAGATGGTACTTCTGCCTGTGGAGGTTTAGTCCCGCTTTCACTCATGGATGCAATTTAACCCCTGGATAATGTCAACTCCTGATCCGTGACAACACCCTCCTCTGAGTATGCCATTCCTGGTTTTCAGAATGCACGTTTTTGTGCATAAGCTTCTGCCCAAGTATAGACCTCGTCTAACTTGCAGTCTATGGTATCCCTCTTGAATTTACGGAGTTTTAGCTCGTGGACTTCTTTAGCATGTTCATCTAACCGAGCATTGATCTAGTTCAATGTCTTTGTCCAATTATCAGCTTCCATACGTTACTCCAGTTCTGATTTTAAGCCCAATATCTCAGTTTTTAGCTCCTCTAAAATACTTGTTGGTTCCTGAACAATTAAAAGGATCAAATCTAAGGAATATTTATTGACAATAGCATACCAGTTGGACAGGAACTGTTTGTTGAATTTAAACAGCATGGGTTTCAAGGGGAACAACCATCTAAACGCATGCGTTACGATGCATGCGTTGACATCGCGTGCACTCACAACGCACGCGACGTTACGACACGTGTGTTGTCTACGCACGCCATTATGTCGCATGCGCATTCAGAACGCATGCATTTTCAACGCATGTAATGGACGTCTGCTCCGGGGGACACAGACGACAGGGAGACAACGCTGGAACAATGACAAAGCGACAGGTAAGGAGGCCGACCGTATTGGGTTTAGGGTTAGTTGCAGTATAGGTACTGTTTTGGGCTTAGGGATTAGGGTTTAGGGTTGCTAGTCGAATAGTTGCTATTTGGGGTTGCGTTAGGGCTACAGGGAGAATTGGTGCTGTTTTGGGGTTACGTTAGGGCTATTAGGAGAATTGGTGCTGTTTTGGGGCAGCGTTAGGGCTTCTAGGGCTAATAGGAGAATTGGTGCTCTTTTGGGGTTGCGTTGGGGCTACTAGGGCTACTAGGAGAATAGGTGCTGATTTGGGGTTGAGTTAGGGCTACTAGGGCTACTAGGAGAATAGGTGAAGTTTTGGGGTTGCGTTAGGGCCACTAGGACTACTAGGTATATAGGTGCTGTTTTGGGGTTGTGTTAGGGCTTAGGGCTAGTTGCAGTATAGGTAATGTTTTGGCCTTTGGGGTTTAGATCTTAGGGCTGAGGTCGTAGTATTCGCTTGCTTCACTGTTTAGGGCTTAGGGTTTAGGGAAGTGTTAGCGATATTGTAGGGTACTGTTTTCTGTTTTAAGGATTAGGGTTTAGGGTCGGGTAAAGGGAATTGCGCATACGGGTAAAAATTGCTATGTAAAAGCATGCGGGATGTCTGTATACGATGTAAATGTTTGCCGCATGCATTGCTATGCAAATGCGACGTTATGGTATGCGTTGTGACTACTCGCGTTCTAAGGGGACATGCTTATCTACAGACAATGTTAAAGTTGTACAATTTAGATGAAAATATTTGTAGGAGGCTGGCCAATATATCGAGAATCCTGTGCCAGAGTCCTGGTGAATGGCAATCTCTCTACACCTTTTAAGATTTTGAGGGGGACTAGACAGGGCTGCCTGCAATCCCCCGGCTTTTCAATTTAAATATTGAACTGCTGGCAACAAAGATCAGAAGGGAGAGATGAATACCTCCTTTTAGATATTAGGGCTGGGGAAAAAAGGTGGCCTTATATGTGGATGATCTTCGGGTATAAAGCTCAGATCTGCAGGGGCTTGTCCCTTTAATAACCAACTTAACTCTAAAATGTAGTGTGATTGCAAGCTACTCAGTAAATAATGCTAAAACAGAGATCATGGCCTCGAATTTGGAGAAGAAACTGGGCATATGTAAAAAATAGATTAGATACTTAGGTATAAACATCATACTTTATAATATCTTCTCAAAAGTAATAAAGTAATGAAGGAAGCTTGAGCTGGTCTCACTTACCGCTAACCCTCTTATGGATGGTAAAATTGTCTTCCATCCCTAATTTTACTTTTTATTCCAGGCAATTCCTCTAACTTTCAATACCGATTGGCTGGCAAAAATGCAGAGTAAGATCAGTAGCTTCATTTGGACTTCAAAAGGCCCCCTGGTTGCCTGGAAGAAATTACGGGGGAAAAAAGACAAAGGGGTTTATCCTTGCCGGACCTGCACAACTATGCATGGGCCTTTCTATTGAAGAATGGAAAGATGTTATTACGGAAGCCAAACAGCTCAGACATTGGAAGAATATTCAGAGTTATCTTATCGCACATAGGAGGAGGAGAGCAGGGATTCATGTATAAGTTTGGAGACCCAAAATACTACAAGAAGGTGGGTCTTAAGGTCCTACAGAGCACGGCTGCATTATGGTTCTGGATTAGAAAGGATACTAAAGTCACTTATTACAGCAGGCTAGCACCTATATTGGATGCACCAGGCTTCCCCAAATGGACTAAGGATACCCTGGCAGTTCCTGTAAAGGAGGCAGGGCTAGTGAGATGGAACCATTTGGTGGAAGAAGGAGGGTTGGTCTCCTGGGGCAAAATGGCTGAGGCCTCCAATAACAAAGTCTCATGGTTCAAATACCTTCAAGTTAAACGTTGATTTCAGACAAAAGGGGCAGATATAGGCACAACAAAAATGATTTAGAAACCAGTTTGATTTGAGGTGTACCAAGAAAGAAGGAAGTGACTTGATGGGATTGATAACTGGTGGGTCAATCAGATGGAGTCTTCAGACTGCCAGACGAGCTGTGGGAAAATTGCTTGCCAGGAATGCAGCAAGAACATATATGGCAAGTATCTTTTAACACTCTTTGATCCACTGTCCATGCCGCCAATTTAAGTAGAAACCATTTCTTTTGTTTACATAGGACGTATTAGACTATCAAAAATGGGTAACGGTGGTACACCGAGATGTGCAAAATGCAGTCAAAAGAAAGCTGATGATATTCACATGTATTTGGAATGTTCATGGGTTGATGTGAATAGTTGTATGTCAATCATTTTTTACATGACATTTCAGCTAAGCTTGCCTCTCATATTCTTTGGAGTGATGATTGTTTGTCTACTGATGTAAAAAAAAAAAATTCTACTTAATCCTCCTTGCCCATAGGAAGATTTGCAAAAATTGGATTAGTAACTTAACAGCTACAGAATGTGACTGGGTAAAATCTATTAAATGTACCATTGAATTAGATAGAGCAGTAGTGAAAAGAAGAAATCAATTCTAGACTCCAGCATTAAAATGGCTGGAGTCAAATTGAAAAATGTGTGGAACCAACTGGTGGTAGGGAAAGGTTCAATGATTATGCCTTTTCTTGGTCTCTACTTCTCTCGTTATGCAATTTGGCATGGTCTGCCAGGGCAGAAACCTAAGGAGAAGATAATGGGATTTTTATACCTTGGTATAAATGATCTTCTGCGGCAAGGAGATCACTGAAGGAAACTCTAGAGTTTAATCCAAGAAAACTGAGGACTAAAAAAAAGAGGAAAGGATGGGTACAGCATTTCTACCTGTCACAGAAGGTGAGACTTTCAAGAACAAGGCTAAGGTCTGTTGTCTTGGCTACAGACATTATTCCAAGTCTGGACATTTAACACAAAAGTTACATTTCACTGTGACACTGTAAAGATTAGTTGGTATACTCTCTGCAAATGGCAGCTACCATTCATGCACAAAGGCAGACACTGCAATGTATAAGTAATCATCATATAGCAAAAGTGCAAAACCAATTCAGGTCTTACATAATGTTTTGGAAAAGTTATATTATGTTTTTTTAACCAATACACCTAATTCATTAGCTTGAACTGTCATTGTGCACAGCTATATTTCCATGAGTCACACACAGAAGTGTTGCATAACTGTTTTCAAGTGGTTAATACTGAAATAAAAAAGCATTTACACAAAAGTCTTGACTTGATCTTATTTTACAGGCACAAAGACTGTGTTAAAAGCTTTTGTTTATGGAATTCAGCAAATTGAATATAATTAGCAGTGAAAAGTCAAGTTTGAATATTGCTGCCCACTGCTCATTTATAACAGAACTGAGAAAAAGTTGACTATTAATATTTACAGAAAACATACATCTGCGTTTCGTGGAAAGTAATTAATCATTGCTTGGCACAAGCACAAATGCACTCCATGGTCTGAAGAAAGCACAAAAGAAAAGATTTTTTTTATATTTCCAAGGACCATATTATCAAGAACCGTGATAACATTATCGCCGCTTTAGCGGCAGGAAACTGCCGCTAAAGTGTCGCTAAGGGGCTAGATAATATGCCCTTGTGAATTCCCATAGAAGCCAAGCTTCTGGTGTGAACCTGGGCTTCCATGGGAATTCTCAAGGGCATATTACCAACCCTTTTATCGCCGCTTTAGCGGCAGTTTCCTGCCGCTAAATAGGCGATAATATTATCACCGTTCTTCATAATATGCCCCATGTGTCTTAAAGAAGGATAACACATGAGGGCTTTTGTCTACAGTTTGATGAAGCAGCACTGCCCTAATTGGTGGTGGTTTTCCTATCCTGATCAACTTTCGGCTCTACCACCTTAAGCAGAGGTGCGGTACTGAGGGGTTTCCAAAAGCAAAGCCTTTGGCTAGGTCTGCTATGCGAACCACCATAGGGGCACTGGTTGACAGTGGCAATGTCCCTACAGCATTCTGGTGTTGCTACAGCCACCGATTTTCCTTCCTTGCACTACGATGCCAGGGAGGGCAGTCCTGAGAAGCAAAATGTACACATTTCTCGTATGTACATGACCTCTTGTTACTGTTTAAAGTTATATCAGAGGCACAGGAGAGAGTTATAGAATGCTGATCAGATTGTTGTTTTTCATACAAACATGTTTTGCAAAGCAGTTACCCACCATTCTCCATATTTGGAAAAGACTCAGGAGCATATTATCAAGAACGGCGTTAACATTATCGCCGCGTTAGCGGCAGGAAACTCCAGCTATAGCAGCGATAATGGGCTTGATAATATGCCCTTGTGAATTCCCATAGAAGCCCAGGTTCACATCTGAACATGGGCTTCTATGGGAATTCTCAAGGGCATATTATTAAGCCCATTATCGCCGCTTTAGCTGCAGTTTCCTGCCACTAAACCAGCGATGATGTTAACGTCATTCTTGATAATATGGCCCTCAGAATCTTTAGACTCACACCAACTGAGAGTATGGGACCTCACTCCTATTAATACACACCTACAGCACCAAGAGAGTAGTGTGGAACGTCATACGCCCCTACTTATGAGTGCGCTGGATTTTGGTGCAGGTATATTATGTGGTGATAAATAACTGCTCTTTCTTATATAGAAGAGCCTAAATCTAGCTATTAATAGATTGATGCCACAGGAATGCGGAATAACATGACAACTTGGAAGTGTTGGCTACAAACCTGCTTAAGAAGTGCCCATTGCTGGGACAAACCTGTTCCCATTTACCACATGCTGTCAGCAGGGCAGAGGCACAGTGGATGTTAAAGGATAGGGGAGTCAATTGGCTAGCATTTGGGAGTCAGGGCCTGGCTGCGTTTGTAGCTCAATTTCCACATCATTTTAACTGCCAGGTATTCTGGCTAATAACATTAAGCCTTGTGTTCCTGCACCTGGAAATCCAAGTGCAGGAACACCGGGCCTTGTGATCTGTAGGAGCAGATTCACATCTAGAGATGCCGCTTCACCTGTACGTAGTCAGGACCTTGGTAGGAGTATGATGTGGGATCCTGTAGTAAACTGGGATAGGCACAAAGACCTATCTGACATTATACCCATAACAGTGAAAGACCTGCAGATTATCTCTGTACCATAGGAGGAATGAGAGAAATGAAAATGGAGGATATGGGTGATTACCTTAAAATATAGGCAGGTACATATTCAAAGTCATATGTAATTGGAAACAAAAGTTGCAACTGTCTTCAATAAAACGAGATACTATATGGTCCAGCAAAGACTGTAGACTTTGCTCAACAATTTCAAAGACTTTAGATGGGTGGTTGTAGGTTAAAGAGATATGATTTTGTGTATTGGCGAGCTTGTTCAGGAGGATACATTGTTTAATAGTCCCTAGGATGATCATATCAACATGAAGTGAAGTATATACGTTTTTCTGCACCATTTCTCTAGGCTTCCTATTTCACAGACTACATATTACAAATCTATTGGAAATAGTAAATGTTAGCATAGGAGTAGGAAATTGTACCGGGGTTGGTTTGACATGGTTTTAATGTGTCATCAGCTTCTAAATATTATACCAACTTATCCCAGATCCTAATAAACCAGTCTATAAACTATAGTATTGTGAGGAAATTGTTATAGCAAACTTGCCCAGATGAGTGTTTGAGACAGATCCTAGCAAGGAATAAAGCGTGTTAGTCATGACCACATTGTGAATTGCAGTGATATTAGCCTCATAAGCAACCCTTTCTCCTAAATTCCAAAATCCATAAAAAGGTAGTGTTCAATAGACATAGTAGTCTGGATCAAGACATAGCACTTAGTGGAGGATTGTTTAATTCTGTGCCTTCTCGAAGAATACAACATCTATCCATAAAATGTTTTTGACCCAGAATGTATTCATCTTCTGAACAACTGTGGGGATTAGGAATAACTGGGGTCTGCCAAGCTCACTCAGTGCAGTTTTAACATAAGAAAGTCAAGGTATTTTAAAACCATTATCACAGTTTCATCAATCAATATTAACATATTTGTTTAATGAGGCACAAGGGTTATTCAGGATGGAGCTCCAAAGGATTTATTGCCTCAGTCTGATAATATCTCCAACATTCCTTTGCCCAAACTTGTCATTGCAGAAATAATCCGGAGCACCTGGCGGTGGGAGAAGAGGCGCCGACAAAAGCGATTTTCCCCAATCTGCAGGCACATATTATTGATGTACCCTCAGATCCATGCGCCATATGTAAGAATTGGGAGACACTGCCTATGAAAATCTCTAATTGAGGGAATATAGGTCGACTGCACAACTCTTGAAATATAGCACCTACTGACATTTTAGTGTTTAATGACTTTAGGCATCTAATCACCCTACATGCACCACGAGTTTGAACTGTTAAATATTACCACTAAAGACGGGTAATGGTGCACTGTTTCCAATATATTGCCATTGACAGATACAGTACATCATTTAAAGCTTTTACGCCACAAGTCACTACTTGTGATTTAGTCAAGTTTGTCAGGCGATCAAGGTAACTCATAAAACTCTCAAAAGCATCTGCAAATGTTTTCAGCACATTGGGCGTACTGCCAGCAAGACCAAGTCATCAACATATAGCAGAGCTGGGATCAGCCTAAAACCCACTATTGTAACATCAAGCTCTGACCTGATGAAAAAATAATTCAGATTTTTAATAGAGAAGGTACTAAAATATGGGCCAAGGCAAATCCTTGCCTCACCCCTGTTCTGATTTGAAAAAATCAATGCATTCTCTGTTGACCAAAAATCTGACCTTGGCTATGGGATTAGAATGAAGAGTAGCTAAAAAATCTACTACTGTTTCATCTAGGACAATATTTCTTAGATGAAGCCACAGTTTGGATCTATTTATGAGATCAAAGGCACTAGATAGGTCTATGAAGGCCAGGTATAATGGGCAGGTATACAATGGTATACTTTCTAATGATTAATGAATAGGAAAGGCGGCACTCATGAAAGGATGTTCCACTAATTTTAATTCTTCATACTCAGCAACACCCAAAAAATATTTCCTGGTCACATTTGCAAGAAACCCTTTTCTCTTGCTAAATATATTGTCCTTTTACCATTTCCTTTCTAGTACAAAGCATGCTGGTATACCACAGTCCTTCTGTTGACAGCTTGTGTTGCTTGTTTTAGGCATATATTACTGTCGATTTTGCTCTTGGTGCATTAATGTTATATAATGGTAAAGCTCTTACTTGTTAATTCTCACATTTCTTTAACTTCATATTTTTTAGACAAAATCATATTCCTCAACACTAAATATCACACATCCACCAATGCTATTGCGTATGATGCCTCTCTGTTACTAATTATTAAATGTAAGTTAAGCCATTGTTTCATTGTACCTAGTCCCTCACAGAATCCATTCTGTGCCTAACAAAATATATTTTTATATGTAGCCCAAGAAACTATCCTTTTGTACAGAGCTTCCCCATGGAATCTAATAGAGATATAGGTATATATCTCTGTAGGTCCAACCTGTAGCCCTTTTAAAAAATGGGGACTATGAGTGAAGCACACCATGCCCTGGGCATTGTAGACCTGTTGACATGGTTTACGACATTATTAAGGAGCGATGAAGAGATCACTATTACATTTACAAAGATCAAGTGGAACACGGTCGGTCCCGGTGCATTACTATATCAAATGGCCCTCTCTACTTCATGAAGATCGAACACAATAGGATCAACAAAGGAGGAGGCACTCAACAGTGATGAACCAACACACTGGGTAAAGTCTAATTTTGAACAATAGAAAGTGGAAAAGTGGTTAATCCACTGATCTGCAGAAATATAACAACGTATACTGGCCACATGACCATTCTTTTCTTTAAATGTATTATTTGTAAGCCATGATGAATTAGTGTCTTTAGACTTCCATGCCCTCATGAAGCACTCCCTTTTGTTCATTTTCAATTATTTCTTGCTATTTTTTAACACAGCTTTATAATAAGAGAAGTGATCTCCTCTTTGCTTCTAGGCTTCTTAATCAGCCTACAGCAAAAACCTCTATTGGCAGCAGAACATAAATTGTAAAAACATTTTGGTTCCCTGGCAATGCGATTTATTAATGGCTTGAGTAATATTAAATAACTTAACACAACTAAATAATTTATTTCAACTGCTTGAGTAGCATCAAGGGACAGACAATTTAAAAATAATGAAATATGTTTTTACCACATTAACTATAAACATGCTAGATAGAGATAATTTCAATACCAATCTAAGACTGTTATTCTTGACTGAAAGACCAACGTTATCGGTGAAGGTCACAGTAACTGACGATAAAGGCACTGAAAATAAAACAACCAAAGGATTACTATCCCCAATATCTTTAAGGAGTATCTACTTGACCAAAGGCTAATTGGTCAGGCTCATTGTCTTTATTCGTTGTAACGACTTGCGTTGTAACAACGCAGTCATTGTAATGTCCGCGTTGTAATGGTGGCATGCGATGTAATGTGGCCTATTCGTAACTTACACATTGTTGTAACGACTTGCTTTGTAACAACGCAGTCATTGTAATGTTCGCGTTGTAATGGTGGCATGCGATGTAATGTGGCCTATTCGTAACTTACACCGAGACCAGCCCCAGCCATTGTACAAGTAGCTAGAGTGAGACCAATCCCAGTAGGGCGCAAACCACTGCCAGCACTGGTTTGCAGGGGAAGTGCATCATTTCCCTTGGACACCCCTTAGGGGTGTGACCAGCGCTCTGCACAAGGGAAGACAGGTTCTGCCATATTAGATTTAGGTAGAGAGGGGTTCTCTTGGATAGTTTACAGTAAATCACACAGGAAGTGCACCCCATGTAACTTTTAACCCATTGGTTAGGGAGTGGCCAGTAGTTTTCCCAACTCAAAGGCTGGCACTGAGCATAAAAGAGGCATCACCGGTACACTCTTCAGAACACCTCTGGATCTGTGAAGACAGAAGAAGGACTGCACCTGCTGTTAAACCTAATGAGACTAACACCAAGGGCTGGGGCTGCATGTACCCAAAACTATATCCTCCACTAAGTGCTATATCTGGATCCAGACTACTATGTCTATTGAACACTACCTTTTTATGGATTTTGGAATTTGGGAGAAAGGGTTGCTTATGAGGCTAATATCACTGCAATGACTATCACGCTTTATTCCTTGCTAGGATCTGTCTCAAACACTCATCTGGGCAAGTTTGCTATAACAATTTCCTCACAATACTATCGTTTATAGACTGGTTTATTAGGATCTGGGATAAGTTGGTATAATATTTAGAAGCTGATGATGCATTAAAACCATGTCAAACCAACCCCGGCACCATTTCCTACTCCTATGCTAACATTTGCTATTTCCATTTATTTCCAATAGATTTGTAATATGTAGTCTGTGAAATAGGAAGCCTAGAGAAATGGTGCAGAAAACCGTATATACTTCACTTCATGTTGATATGATCATCCTAGGGCTTATTAAACAATGTATCCTCCTGAACAAGCTCGCCAATACACAAAATCATATCTCTTTATCCTACAACCACCCATCTAAAGTCTTTGAAATTGTTGAGCAAAGTCTACAGTCTTTGCTGGAACATATAGTATCTCGTTTTATTGAAGACAGTTCCAACTTTTGTTTCCAATTACATGTGACTTTGAATATGTACCTGCCTATATTTTAAGGTAATCACCCATATCCTCCATTTTCATTTCTCTCATTCCTCCTACAGTACAGAGATAATCTGCAGGTCTTTCACTGTTATGGGTATAATGTCAGCTAGGTCTTTGTGCCTATCCCAGTTTACTACAGGATCCCACATCATACTCCTACCAAGGTCCTGACTACGTACAGGTGAAGCGGTATCTCTAGATGGGAATCTGCTCCAACAGATCACAAGGCCCGGTGTTCCTGCACTTGGATTTCCAGGTGCAGGAACACAAGGCTTAATGTTATTAGCCAGAATACCTGGCAGATAAAATGAAGTGGAAATTGAGCTACAAACGCAGCCAGGCCCTGACTCCCAAATGCTAGCCAATTGACTCCCCTATCCTTTAACATCCACTGTGCCTCTGCCCTGCTCACAGCATGTGGTAAATGGGAACAGGTTTGTCCCAGCAATGGGCACTTCTCAAACAGGTTTGTAGCCAACACTTCCAAGTTGTCATGTTATTCCGCATTCCTGTGGCATCAATCTATTAATAGCTGGATTTAGGCTCTTCTATATAAGAAAGAGCAGTTATTTCTCACCACATAATATACCTGCACGTAAATCCAGCGCACTCATAAGTAGGGGCGTATGACGTTCCACACTACTCTCTTGGTGCTGTAGGTGTGCATTAATAGGAGTGAGGTCCCATACTCTCAGTTGGTGTGAGTCTAAAGATTCTGAGGGCCATATTATCAAGAATGACGTTAACATCATCGCTGGTTTAGTGGCAGGAAACTGCCGCTAACGCGGCGATAATGGGCTTGATAATATGCCCTTGAGAATTCCCATAGAAATCCATGTTCAGGTGTGAACCTGGGCTTCTATGGGAATTCACAAGGGCATATTATCAAGCCCATTAACGCTGCTTTAGCTGCAGTTTCCTGCCGCTAACGCGGCGATAATGTTAACGCCGTTCTTGATAATATGCTCCTGAGTCTTTTCCAAATATGGAGAATGGTGGGTAACTGCTTTGCAAAACATGTGTGTATGAAAAACAACGATCTGATCAGCATTCTATAACTCTCTCCTGTGCCTCTGATATAACTTTAAACAGTAACAAGAGGTCATGTACATGCGAGAAATGTGTACATTTTGCTTCTCAGGACTGCCCTCCCTGGCATCGTAGTGCAAGGAAGGAAAATCGGTGGCTGTAGCAACACCAGAATGCTGTAGGGACATTGTCACTGTCAACCAGTGCCCCTATGGTGGTTCGCATAGCAGACCTAGCCAGAGGCTTTGCTTTTGGAAACCCCTCAGTACTGCGCCTCTGCTTAAGGTGGTAGAGCCGAAAGTTGATCAGAGTAGGAAAACCACCACCAATTAGGGCAGTGCTGCTTCATCAAACTGTAGACAAAACCCTTCATGTGTTATCCTTCTTTAAGACACTTGGGGCATATTATCAAGAACGGTGATAATATTATCGCCTATTTAGCGGCAGGAAACTGCCGCTGAAGCGAAGATAAAAGAGTTGATAATATGCCCGTGAGAATTCCCATGGAAGCCCAGGTTCACACCAGAAGCTGGGCTTCTATGGGAATTCACAAGGGCATATTATCTAGCTCCTTATCGCCGCTTTAGCTGCAGTTTCCTGCCGCTAAATCGGCGATAATGTTATCACCGTTCTTGATAATATGGTCCTTGGAAATATAAAAAAAATCTTTTCTTTTGTGCTTTCTTCAGACCATGGAGTGCATTTGTTTCTGTGCCAAGCAATGATGAATTACTTTCCATGAACACAGATGTATGTTTTCTGTAAATATTAATAGTCAACGTTTTCTCCTTTCTGTTATGAATGAGCAGTGGGCAGCAATATTCAAACTTGACTTTTCACTGTTAATTATATTCAATTTGCTGAATTCCATAAACAAAAGCTATTAACACAGTCTTTGTGCCTGTAAAATAAGATCAAGTCAAGACTTTTGTGTAAATGCTTTTTTATTTCAGTATTAACCACTTGAAAACAGTTATTCAACACTTCTGTGTGTGACTCATGGAAATATAGCTGTGCACAATGACAGTTCAAGCTAATGAACAAGGTGTATTGGTTAAAAAAACATAATATAACATTTCCAAAACATTATGTAAGACCTGAATTGGTTTTGCACTTTTGCTATTTGATGATCACTTATAACTTGCAGTGTCTGCCTTTGTGCATGAATGGTAGCTGCCGTTTGCAGAGAGTATACCAACTAATCTTTACAGTGTCACAGTTAAATGTAACTTTTGTGTTAAGTATCCAGACTTGGAATAATGTCTGTGGCCCACACAACAGACCTTAGCCTTGTTCTTGAAAGTCTCACCTTCTGTGACAGGTAGAAATTCTGTACCCATCCTTTCCTCTTTTGTTTTAGTCCTCAGTTTTCTTGGATTTAAACTCTAGAGTTTCCTTCAGTGATCTCCTTGCCGCAGAAGATCATTCATACCAAGGTATAAAAATCCCATTATCTTCTCTTTAGGTTTCTGCCCTGGCGGACCATGCCAAATTGCATAATGAGAGAAGTAGAGTCCAAGAAAAGGCATAATCATTGAACCTTTCCCTACCACCCGTTGGTTCCACACATTTTTCAATTTGACTCCAGCCATTATAATGCTGAGTCTAGAATTGATTTCTTCTTCTCACTACTGCTCTCTAATTCAATGGTATATTTAATAGCTTTTACCCAGTCACATCATGTAGGTGTTAAGTTACTAATCCAATTTTTGCAAATCTTCCTATGGGCAAGGAGGATTAAGTAGAAAATCATTTTTTTACATCAGTAGACAGACAATCATCACCCCAAAGAATGAGAGGCAAGCTTAGCTGAAATGTCATGTCAAAAATGGTTGACATACAACTATTCACATCACTCCATGAACATTCCAAATACATGTGAATATCATCAGCTTTCTTTTGACTGCATTTTGCACATCTCGGTGTTCTACCGTTACCCATTTTTGATAGTCTAATACATCCTATGTAAACAAAAAATGTGGTTTCTCCTTAAATTGGCGGCATGGACAGTGGATCAAAGAGTGTTAAAAGATACTTGCCATATATTTTCTTGCTGCATTCCTGGCAAGCAATTTTCCCACAGCTCGTCTGGCAGTCTGAAGACTCCATCCGATTGACCCACCAGTTATCAATCCCATCAAGCCACTTCCTTCTTTCTTGGTAGACCTCAAATCAAACTGGTTTCTAAATAATTTTTGTAGTGCCTATATCCGCCCCTTTTGTCTGAAACCAACTTTTAACTTGAAGGTATTTGAACCTAGAGACTTTGTTATTGGAGGCCTCAGCCATTTTGTCCCAGGAGACCAACTCTCCTTCTTCCACCAAATGATCCCATCTCACTAGCCCTACCTCCTTTCCAGGAACTGCCAGGGTATCCTTAGTCCATTTGGGAAGCCTGGTGCATCCAATATAGGTGCTAGCCTGCTGTAATAAGTGAGTTTAGTATCCTTTCTAATCCAGAACCATAATGCAGCCGTGCTCTGTAGGACCTTAAGACACACCTTCTTGTAGTATTTTGGGTCTCCAAACTTATACATGAATCCCTGCTCTCCTCCTCCTATGTGCGATAAGATAACTCTGACTATTCTGCCAATGTCTGAGCTGTTTGGCTTCTGTAATAACATCTTTCCATTCTTCAATAGAAAGGCCCATGTATAGTAGTGCAGGTCCGGCAAGGATAAACCCCTTTGTCTTTTTTCCTCCGTAATTTCTTCCAGGCAACCGGGGGCCTTTTGAAGTCCAAATGAAGCTACTGATCTTACCCTGCATTTTTGCCAGCCAATCGGTATTGAAAGTTAGAGAAATTGCCTGGAATAAAAAGTAAAATTAGGGATGGTAGACAATTTTACCATCCATAAGAGGGTTAGCGGTAAGTGAGACCAGCTCAAGCTTCCTTAATTACTTTATTACTTTTGAGAAGATATTATAAAGTATGATGTTTATACCTAAGTATCTAATCTATTTTTTACATATGCCCAGTTTCTTCTCCAAATTCGAGGCCATGATCTCTGTTTTAGCATTATTTACTGAGTAGCCTGCAATCATACTACATTTTAGAGTTAAGGGACAACCCCCTGCAGATCTGAGCTTTATACCCTAAGATCATCCACATATAATGCCACCTTTTTTCACCAGCCCTAATATCTAAAAGGAGTTATTCATCTCTCCCTTCTGATCTTTGTTGCCAGCAGTTCAATATTTAAATGGAAAAGTCGGGGGATAGCAGGCAGCCCTGTCTAGTCCCCCTCAAAACCTTAAAAGGTGTAGAGAGATTGCCATTCACCAGGACTCTGGCACACAGTTCTCGATACATCTTGGCCAGCCTCCTACAAATATTTTCATCTAAATTGTACAACTTTAACATTGTCTGTAGATTAGCCCAGTTTACCAGGTCAAAAGCCTTAGTGGAATCTAAGGTAATAACTGCCAGGGGTATTTCATATGTGGTGGCTGTATCGACTGCACCTATTAGATTAAAAGTCAGCTCATGTATTCCTCCTCCTCTTACAAAACCTTTCTGATATTCATGCTAAAGGTCCCCCACCACACTTTTTAATATTAATGCTAAGATTTTAGCAAATATTCTATATTTGCAATTTAATAATGAGATGGGTCTACATGATTCGCATATCTTTGGGCGCTTTTCTGGTTTAAGAATTAATGTCACTGTGGCCTCATTCCACGGATCGGACATTTCCACACCTTTCTGGAAGATGTCTACAAATAACTTAGTCATAAGCGGCAGTAAGACGTCCTCTAATAACATATATTTCTATTGGCAGTCAATCTGGTCCTGCTGCTTTATCCAACTTCCCCTTCCTAATTAACTTCTATAGATGTTATATCACTATCTATCACAGTGCTGCTGTCCTCACTAATAGTGGGTGGAGTGTCCTGTTCCAGGCATTCCTTAACCTCCTTCCCTGTGACCACTAGCCCTTACTGATATAACTCCCCAAAATAATTCTGGAAAGCTTCCTCGATTTCCTCGCATCTTGTGAGAAGTCTACCTGAGTGATCACAACTGACTTCTTTTATTGTGCCCCTTACTTGCTCCGTCTTAGCTTTCCAGGCTAGCAGTTTCCAGCAACACTCTCCATACTTGAAATGTGAGATTCTGCTAACCTACCACCTCTTTCTTAGCCTATCTCCCACTAGTTCTCAAAGTTCTGTTTTTATCAAATTCTGTTTATTGGATTTTCCTTTGAGATTGTTACTGAAATACAGTACAGCAAGTTCCGTTTTTAAGGCTTGAAGAGAACCTTGTAGAGTGGCTTTTTCACTTTTATCCACAGCGCATACCACCTTCCGTTCCCGAGCCTGAAATCCATTTTCCAGCTTCCCTACCTCTGCCATATACATTTTCCTTTTAAATGCTAACATATTAATTAATTTCTCCATCGAAAAGGCCTTGTATGCATCCCAAACGACTCCCACCAGGGCGCTATCCACATTAATAGTAAGAAATTCCGCAGTCTCTAACCTGAGCGCCTTAATTCCTGCCTCATCCTGCAGCAAATTACAGTCCATGGTCCATCTTCTTTGCATTAATCTAGTAGACAGAGACATAAATAATGAGACCACAGTGTGGTCTGACAGGTAGGCCCCTACATGCAAGATATCTTGCACACTTTCTTTTAATCACTGGTTAACCAGAAAAAAAATTGGTGCCCACATATTTTGTTGTTATAAGTAAAACCTTTTCTAACCCCCATGTTCTCTCTGCATATATCACATAATCCAAGCTGTTTCATGTCGATTTTGATTTGCGACAGCATCTTACTATTCCTATTTGACCTGCTATTGACCGAACAATCTAATGTGTTGTCTAAGATCACATCAAAATCACCAGCCAAAAGGACGGGATCAGGGAATTTTAATAGCTTTATCAACATTTCTCTGTATGGCCTTACGTCATCGATATTTGGGCCACAATAGCCCACTAACGTGAACTTTTGATGATGAATCTTTAACTTTGCAATGACCCATCTGCCCGCTATATCTTCTATACTTTCCTCCATAGTAACATATGTTTTTTTTTATCAGTATGCCCCCCCCCTTTATATTCAAATGGTGACTAGTATGCACAACCTGCTGGATCCTTCTTCTAGTGCCAAATAATTCTCGAGTTTCGCCTTCGGTTAAATGAGTTTCTTGTAAAATAATAATATGAGCTGAAGCATCTTTCAGATTCTGCAGAATCCTTTCCCTTCTTGCTTTCACTCTTAGGCCATTGACATTCCAGGATAATATTTCTACCTGGATCTCTCGTCATCATCCATTCTCTACTCAGTAAGAGAAATACATTGGTATCATCTAACGCTGTTCTAGGGATATATCCAGGTAATAGGGACTTTTTTTTTTACCTAATGCTCCCCACCCAGCGACCCTATCTCTAATACTACCTATGTCCCTCCTCACTCACCCCCTGTAGAACCCTCCTTTCTTTCTCATGGCCTCAGGAGTACGGACAAGCTGAGTCGAGACTGGACATAAAAGAGAAACAATGTAACTTAATTTAATTATGCCCACGGGGGTGAAACTCTCATATACTTCCTTTACACCGAAAAAGGAAGGTGCAACCCAAGAAAAAAAAGGAAACCGGAATCTTCTGAACCATACCAAGAGAGAGAAAGCCAATGGAGGATATTCCCATATTGTTGTTCTTTCAAACATAGCTGGCATCAACTTCGGAAATACTTTTTATAAATTCATCCACTACCTCAACTCTTATGAAATTGTGCATCTTGTTCTTATACATGACTCTCAATGAGACTGGGAATTTTATTTGTGCTGTAGCTCCTAGTTTTCTCAATGGTTCTAACCGTTTCCCTAGAACCCATTGCTTGTTTGCGGTAATCTGAGATATATCATATCTTATCTCAAAGCTCAACCCATCCACACTAAGAGATTTCAATTTTAAAGCTTTTGATAGATTCTCTTCTGTCATTTTATGTCTGAAAGTTAACTAAGCTCTTCCTGGGATTAGTCCTACTGGGGGTTAGCCTGTAGTGGTCTCTATGTATCCCTTTAATATCATTAATGCTATACTTTTTCGGGCAGTCAACTTTAGTCTCTAATTTAATCAATCTTGCCATAAAGGTTTTCAGATTTTCACCTTCTACTGCTTCTGGAATTTTCAGTAGTGGCAGGTTGTTCCTTCTATGATTATTCTCCTGGGACTCCAACTTTTCTTGCATTACGTCTCTACTTTCTTTTAAGAGTCTAATACCTTCCTTATTCACAGCAGCTTGAAGCATTAACTCCTTAACTGTAGATGCCAACTCCTGGGTCCTGTCCGCTAGATTTAAGAAGTCTGCCTCACCTACATTTGTCATTTTACTACTGATTGGAGGAATATCTATATCCACAGCCTCACTCCCCTGAACCCCCTAAACTCCCTTTTGGTTTTCCTCTCTCTTTTGTTTTTTTCAATATCAGGGTCTTGAGCATGACTTTAAAAAAGGTCAGGAGTGACGCGGTAATCCTGAGCTTCTGTTTCTGGTTCTCGCCATGATTTTTTTCCACCCCTCCACTTGTCCATTTCCCCCTCAGCATTAAATCATTTGGGTGCAAGTGGTCCAATACTTCAGCGTTTGACTAGCTGGCTTTACTGCACTGCTCTGCAGTGTCTTTAAGTGTGAACTGAAAAGATCCTGGGGCGTACCTCTGCTATCGCACTTCTTGAGGCTTAGCTTGAATGTTTTAAGACACTCTTCTGCTTTATTTGACAAAAGGGTGTTGGTCAAACACCTCCCCCCTCCAAACTCTCCAGATACACTTCGCACTCATTATTTCTTACCAGTGTCTGCAGGGCTGTCCTATTGTGCAAAGTCTGTATGCCTCCTCTTCTTCCCATATTCTTGCTCTGTACCACTTCTGTTTGAAGCCAAGCTACAGTTACTCCTGCTTTACTCTCTCTGGGTCCCTCCCGGCTGCTTGGGCTGGTCGAACTGCCTCCTCATCTCTCCCCCGGCAGGTAATACAGGCCACAGGTCTACGACCACTGTGGAGCTCATGTGTGGCTCTGGCCCACTGCTGCTCTATTCCCTGGAGACCCAGCAAGTGCTGTAATTGTCGCGCAAGTGGACGTGGGTCAGAAAGGAAGCGCCGCTGTACTCTGCACTTTGTTTTCACCCTTCCAGAACAGAAACAGTTGCTTTTTAGTTATTTACCCATCCCTGTGGCATAATATCTCTCCAGACTCGGGAGGACCTGGCCACCATGTTCTCCCCTAACGAGCAACAAGTCCTTGAACTCATCCTTTCCTTTTTGTTGATCATCCAAAATATCTTTGCTTGACTTATCAGGCATTTCCCCAACGGTTGTATGATGGAACCACGCGTGAACTTACAAAGAATGCCTTACCATGCAATGCCTTTACTACACATTGCCTACACATTGCCTTTACCACACAAAATATCTTTGCTTGACTTATCAGGCATTTCCCCAACGGTTGTATGATGGAACCACGCATGAACTTACAAAGAATGCCTTACCATGCAATGCCTTTACTACATATTGCCTACACATGGCACAAGTCTTTATATATATATATATATTCATTTTGAGTGCGGCTCACCTTGTTCCTACGGCGCGAAATTGTGAAACATATATATATATATATATATATTCACTGAAAAAACCATAGGTTATAGACCATATATAGTTAGGAATTAGCATTTACAAAACCTTGACAATTCACTGAAAAAACCATGGGTTATAGACCATATATAGTTAGGAATTAGCATTTACAAAACCTTATTTTACTCACACTAAACCATTGAAATTCCATATATAGTTAGTTGCACTAACTATATATCGCGCACCCGCAATCCACTGCTGATCATGTCACATATTACATCATTCATGACATGGTCAGTGACATCACTGATGACATCACTGATGACATCTCAAATGACATCACTGATGACATCTCAAATGACATCACTGATGACATCATCCAGTGACTGTGTGTTTCTGTAAAGTTTAAATATGTTTTACATATTGAAAAATGAGTAGATGTAGAAGTGTCTAAATAAAAGATTTAGTAGGTGCGTGACTGACTGTATGAGTGAGTGATTAAATGTGTCTCACTGAGTGCATGGGTTAGTGACTAAACTGTCTTAATTTGTGCATCATTATGTCTGTTGTTCTGTAAACTGCTGCATGTGTTGATCAGTAGCTATATGAGTAACTATATGGGTTATTGATTGATTGTCCAAGTATTTGTATGGGAGACTGAGTGTGTGTGTGGCTGGCTGGGAGATGTGTGACTCTGTGCAGATCAATGTGTTCTTGTATCAATGATTGTATAAGAGAGTAAGAATGTGTTAGTATATATTTGAAAATGTAAGGTACTCTATGTTTAACTGTATAGATTAGAAAATGGAAGTGTGATTGATTCTTTACAGGACTGACTAGGTGTGTGAGTAACTCCATGGATGAGTGGCAGAGTGTGAGTGTCTGTATAGGTGTATGAGTGCATATGATAGTGTTGTAAAGATGAGTGATTGTATGTATGAATGATTGTATGGGTGAATGAGTGAATGTGTGTGTAGACATAGGAATCAGTGAGTGCGTATGTAGTAACTAGTATTGGTGTGTCAATGGTTTAAAAAATTATATTCTGTATTTAACACTGGCTGTAACAGAGGTTATATTAAAGTGTGAGGAGATGCATTGTATTGTCACATGAATGATATCATCAGTGATGTGACCATTGATGTCAAATGAGATGTCATCAGTGATGTCATTTGAGATGTTATCAGTGATGTCATTTGAGATGTCATCAGTGATGTCATCAGTGATGTCATTTGAGATGTCATCAGTGATGTCATCAGTGATGTCATTTGAGATGTCATCAGTGATGTCATCAGTGATGTCACTGACCATGTCATGAATGATGTAATATGTGACATGATCAGCAGTGGATTGCGGGTGCGCGATATATAGTTAGTGCAACTAACTATATATGGAATTTCAATGGTTTTGTGTGAGTAAAATAAGGTTTTGTAAATGCTAATTCCTAACTATATATGGTCTATAACCCATGGTTTTTTCAGTGAATTTTCAAGGTTTTGTAAATGCTAATTCCTAACTATATATGGTCTATAACCTATGGTTTTTTCAGTGAATTTCAATGGTTTTTTATTAGCAAATATCAAAAACTTTAAAATGTCAAGTACGTGGTAGGTAAAAACATTTTCGTGTTTATGCACGCTGATGTGCTTTCAATGCTGCCCCCGCCCCCCTCTTTTCTTTTAGGAGTATTCTCTCTTTGCAGATAGTGAAGGTAACGCAGGCCTTTGCCCCCGTTGTAATCCGTCGTGCCTGCTTCCCTCTCCATTTGATTGATTGTTATCCAAGCATTGACTGTTTTGGAATTGGTTCTCTTTGGTTCATTCTCTATTTACAAACAAGCACAGAGTCGCAATACTCTGTTTAGTCTTTGCAGATAGTGAAAAATCGTTAGAAAAAACAAAAGGAATCAAGCAAAATCAGTAGGCCACTAATGGGATCTCTTTTTGACCTCGCTAAAATAGAAACATTAGGAACAACCCCTCATGAGAAATATGAAACTAGTGAGAGGAACCAAGCTCGACGCCATGATGGCTGCAAGACAGCTCGGCTCCGCCGCCCACCCCGCCCAAAATAACGACAAACCCTATGCAAATATTAAAAATATATACAACACACCAGCAAAGTAACAGGGTAAAACGTTTTATTAAATAACTATTTACATGGCAGCCTGCTGCAACATCGATCCAAATGCATGCGGCCGTTCCCGGGATTTCTCCCCGATTACTCTGCGGCCTACGAGATGGAGAGGCCGGGGCGTTGACTAGGCGGGGCCTCCGGCCGCAACCACAGCGCCAACGATCGCTGCTGACGGAGGGGAGCCTTGCCGGTGAGACCACTGATCTGAAGAACCGCTGCCTGCGGTGCCTCCATGAGCCGCTTGACGGAGGCCCCCGAGGGGCGGTGTGGTGGTGCGGACTCGGAGGGGGCGCTTGGCTCCTGCCCCCTCCCCAAGTCTTGTTGCCCTGGTGTGGCTTGAGATCGCCCCCGACATAGGCGGCCGGCTCCCGGGGTCCGGCGGAACTTTTAGCCTTTTGGTGACTCTTCCATTCTGGACCTTGTCCCTGTAGCGCCCGGATTATTTGCCCTATTTTGGATTAGTGATGACTTCGCTGGAGCATCTGTGCACCTAATAAAAGTGCATAACATAACATAACATAACATAACTTATAGTCCACGTACATCTCAGTATATTACTTTTCCCTTATTCCAGCCTATTCGTAGGTTTACCTATTGGCTTTGGCATGATTCTGTGCCTTTTTCCCCTTAGTTAGGCCTGAAGGCCCGAAAACCAGAGGACAGCCATCTTGTATGACTGTCTCATCCATTTCAGATGGCTGCCTCTGCTGACTGAGGCCTTGCAGAGTAAAGGTGATGTTTATAGTTAGCCTGTTGTGCGCTAGTTGGAAAACCGGTCGAGACCGGCCCTTATCTAAAGAATGTATTTTGCCCTCTGGTAGAAGACGCAATACGCAGGTGGCCACTGCTGACGGCGTGGGACGCCAGGGGCTGGTACAGGAATTTGGTGGGGGTTGGCCTAAGACTGGAAATTTCCATGAGTAGAGAGCATTCTATATTATCAAACTACAGAGAGGCGGAGTGGTCAGATGGTTTTTGCAGCAGAGAGAGTCAGATGGATTTCGGAGCTGAAGGAAGCAGTCAGATGGATTTTGCAACAGAGAGAGAGAGAGTCAGTTGGATCTTGGAAGAGAAGAGGACAGTCAGAGAGCTCTTGAAGTTGCAGAGCATTAGCTGGAAAGATCTTGGAAGAGAAGCAGTTGCCAATCAGATGGAAGAGCTGGAGAGCTTAATTGAACCAGTGGAGTGAAGTTAGCCATGGTGATGGACAGAGTCCTAAGTTCCACCAGAGAAGGACAGAGAGAGAGTGGGACCCTTTAACAGGGTGAGGTATTCTTAATATGTTCCTGTTCTATTCATTAATCACTTTCTTTCAGCTATGTGTATTCATGTAGATCTCCACCTGCAGTAATAATTTCCTACTATATTGTTCATGCTATAAGTAGCATTCATGTTTAACTATCTTTACTCTTCAGTTCATTATATAAATGTATCTGCTATCATTGCGCTATATAGAGAGCACTAGTCATTCAAATCCTTGTCATTGTAATAAAGAAACCCCAGTCAAATTCTGTTTGTTTATTGTCTCTGAGATGGTTGCAAACCAGAACATATAATTGATCTTTAGTTTCTGTAAAGGAAAGTCGGCGCCTAAGCAGGAATGCCCAAATTATTGATAGAGCTACCCCACATAAGTATAGTATAAATAAAGGGACCCCACTTGCATATTTGAGTGTTGTTTCCAGGACAGGACTAACCTTTCCTTTCAACCAGATACTGGCAGGTTAGCAGGTGATTGGACCCTTCTAGCAGGTAACCGAGCAATGGAGGATTGGGTAGATTCAATGCAGGAAGTAACTCCCAAATGTTCTAATCAGACAGCTCCTATCTAAATTGAGAACTAGTTAATAGCGTTGGCGCACCTTAGGTGTGCCGCCGTCCCTTATAGAACCCCCTGCCGGGAGACACAAGGTATCACGTCAGGAAGCATAGATAAACATAGTGGTCCCGAGAGTTAGGGGAACCGTCTGGCGACGTTAAATCAGGTAAATAGAGTACAGGTAAGTACTCCGTCTGGCGACGTTAAATCAGGTTCTCCGTCTGGCGACGTTAAATCAGGTAAATAGGGTACAGGTAAGTGCTCCGTCTGGCGACGTTAAATCAGGTAAATAGAGTACAGGTAAGTACTCCGTCTGGCGACGTTAAATCAGGTCCTGTAAATACTAGATAGGGGATCCCCTAGATGTTAGTTATATTCCTACTTGTATAATAGGCTTGTAAATAGCTACTAACCACCTTCTCAGGTGAGTTCTCTAGATATCTTATAAATAGTGGCCTGAGAAGGGTGTAATTACGTGACGGCTGAGGCAGCCATTATAGATGTGCCACCGTACTCCAAAAAACCCAGTCGTTACACTTGGCGTCACGAACCGTTTTCGATCTATAGGTGCGGGAATGCCTTGGTGATTTCTTGTGAGGTTCCGTGGGTTCTCGCCATTTTTGATTTTGTATATATTTGAAGTATTGTACAGTTTGCTGTTTGATCGATCTTACTTTGTGTTGTAAAAAAATAAATATATAAAAAAAATAATGTTTTCGAAGAAAGTGAAACCAAGTCGTTACACTTGGCGTCACTGAACAGTTCGTATAAGTTGCAGGGAGTGCCCTAGTTGACAGTTCACTATCTTGAATAATGTGCGAGGGAGTCGTCATGACTTGGCTCAGTGCACGGAGAAATAGTATACATCTTGTCAATGTCGCAGCTCCTAGGCTGCAAGGGTGGACTGTATTCTAGAGAGAAATGTCTGTGAAAGTCCTGCATGAGAGAGGATTCTTTGTATTATACAATGTATTCTGTATAAAAATCTTGTACATAGCTTGCTGCTTGGCTGCTGCATTATTGAGTGTGAAATGTATTCTGTAATATAACTTGCTGAAAATCTTATAAATAGCGCCTTGTGATTTAGGCTTGAGAATCTTGTGATTAGCGCTTCCTGAATAGCGCCTTGTGAGTAGCTTGTTGTTCCTTATGAATAGCGCCTTGTGTTAAGGCTTGTGAATAGTTTGTTGAATTCATGTGCATAGCGCCTTGTGCTTATGACTTGTGAGTAACTTGTTGTTCCTTGTGCATAGCGCCTTGTGCTTAAAATTTGTGAGTAACTTGTTGAATTATTTGTGAATAGCGTCTTGTGCTTAAAATTTGTGAGTAACTTGTGGAATTATTTGTGAATAGCGTCTTGTGCTTTAGATTTGTGAGTACCTTGTTGCTTCCATATGAATAGCGCCTTGTGAGTGGCTTATAGTTGCTTATGAATTGCGCCTTGTGATTGAGACTTGTGAGTAGTTTGTTGAATTTTCTTATGGATAGCGCCTTGTAGATATGGCTTATGAATGACTTGTTCCATTGATCAGGGAAGGGCTGGATCCTTTCTGTCTGTTCGGGGAGAAAATGTGTTTTAAAAAGGAGCTCGAGTGTTATGTGAAAACGTGAGAGATAAGTCTTTGAATTTCCCTTGTGTCTGCAGCGCTTGGGGAAGGATTGTATTTGAGCTACCAAAAGGGATAATACCTTGAATTGCAATGGCAGTGTTTGTTTTAATATGCCGTCTAAATATGCATGTTTTCATAAGATGACACCGTAAGGTCAGTGAATGTTTGGACTCTTTTTAATTGTTTACCAGATTTCTCATTCTTTCATTTTGGTATTCGTGTATAAAGTCAAGGGTGGACATTGGGTTCTATTTTGACATGTAATGACTTTAATACACTCACATCCCTTACATTAGTTTAAAATTGTATTTAGTGCAGGGTTTGCCTATGTGCTTTGACAGGCTGTTGATAGAATGGTGACACCGTGCACGGAGGAAAGAAAAACAGTGTTCATTAAACATGCTGCTTGATATACTTACACCAGCCTTTGAAAATAGGATTTATAATGCCTGACTCAGAGGTCAGTTAGGCTGCTGAAGGCTCACACGAGTAGTTTCAGATAAACTTTCAACGGGAAAATATTAAACTCAAATTCGTTTTTCAAATGCAAAATGCATAGCCTTGTATGTAGTAGCAATTAATTGGGTGTACCTAGCTGTGTGAATTCATAAAAAATGAAATGTATTATATGTTTTACCATGAAGTAAATTGCCCTTTTGTGTGTTAATTTGCATGCTAAAAAAAAATAATGCCCATGTTTTTGTCACTGAAAATGCAGAATGCCTTCTTCATAAACTAATTGTTTTGCTTTTCAGCTAACAAGTATTCAGTCTAAATATCTGGCTCTTTAGCTGTTAATAATGTTACAGCGCTTAGTTTATTAAGTTAATTTTTCATATGGCTATAGAAAAAGAACAGCTTAAGAACTTGCTTAAATTAGTTAGAGAAATATGGTGCTTCTCTAAGAGGAGGAAAAAATAAAATACCAGCTGCATGGAGTTTCATTTAAAAATGTGTGAGAAACTCTAGTGTTGTTTTAACCTTGAACGAGATAACTCAGGCCTGTTCCCAGGGCATTTCTGACGGGAGGGGGCCTTAGAGCGAGTAGAGGCTTCCTTGGCCATACCCCAATTCTTTTCCGCGATCCTTTTGTTTATATTAGGGGAGGGCTGTAGTCCTCCGACGGATGCTAGCTTCCTTCGCATGCAGATGGAGGATGCTTGCAATCTAACCAAGCTCTCTCTTTAGAAGCTTGGCAGACGCTTAACTCTTTCAATGAGCTCAGGGTTGGCAGCGACCCAATTTTAGAGAGAAGAGAAGAGAGAGCAGCCTGTCTCCTGTTTGTTATGATTGAAACTGAGCCAGCCCCGGGACGCGGATGGCTCTGAAGGGAGGGGTAGGTGAGCAAGGAGTGAGACCGTAGCGAAGTTATCTCCCCAGCCCCTCTGACTTGTGTAAGAAAAATTTGGATTTTGCCCAAACAAATTTAGAGAGTATAATGCAGGCAGTTTTCTTAAACTATTCCACAAACTCATAGTAGGAGTTTATAAATTACAGGGTCCTGAGAGGGACATATAAAAAAGAATGTGCCTTTGAATTGAAGTTTTTTCTTTTATAAGATGAGTGATGCTTGTCTCTCGTTTCAGGTTGATGGATTGAGCAGGAGTGCATGGATGGTGCCCTTCCTTCCCCGCCCTATTTGTTATTTTGTCTTTTTTATTTTCAATTTCTTATGTTAGTTTATTATTTTCTGAAATGCGGAACCAGCTTGGACCCAGACTACACCGGAGCTGATGGCGAGAAGCGGTGTCTTACGGCAGATGGCTGAAGTTCCATGGATGACACGATCAGATGGGATTCCTCCCTTCCAAGGAAATAAATAATTCCTTTTGGAACTCTGGAGCAGTGTGTCTTGCACACTAGAGAACTTCTTTCATAGAGACACTTTTAATAAAATCCTTTTTAGGTTCAAAATTAAAATCTTCAATTGACTGCCTTGGCAGTTGAATTTGCAATTACTCAACAATTTTGATACATAATGTTTTCCCATTCATGTAGTGAAGTCCTGAAATGAACCATCATTTAAAAATGTTATGTTTTACATTTCATCACATAAATAATCTGCAATGTGGATTTTTTCCCTTCAGTAATATGGTTCTTAGTATGGCCTGCAATCTTGTGCCCATGATTTTGCCTTTCAGCGAATGTTCAATGGATTTTGGACTATATCTATAAATTTTGATTCAACAAATACAGGGCCCCAATACCCAATTCCTTTTTTCTTGCCCTGTTTAACGATGATTACAAATTTAAAGATGCAGTGCCTTTTTGATGGTTGAGCCTCTTTGGTTCACCAATTTTTGTATTAATGTTTGAGTGTCATGGGGTGCAATATAATTAGTAAGCTGCTTTTGAAACCTAATGCCCTATGATATACGTCAATTACCATCATGATGTCTTGATTTTAGCATGCTATGCTATTTTATCATTGATATATATATTGACTTTGCATTTATCTATCTCTCACTTATCTGTATAGCAGTTTTGCTCAAGAATAGAAAGATGGTGCACACATGTGCTCTACAGATTGATATGGAGGGATTAGGTGCAAACTGTTCCTTGAGTTAAATTAATTATGACTACTGCCTATTGTCTTTGGCATGGTCTACTATTACTTTATTTTCTGAATTCAAATCTATTAATTTAGCTATTTTAGCTATAGGGATTTCTGGACAGCTGATTCATGTCTGGTTTATCTCGTAGAAAAATATATACACCACATTTAGCTTTAATTTTCTTGCTTGATATGCATAGTGCAACACCAGCTATTTTGTAGAAATGGGGTTATTCTTGTTTCCTTATTACCCAATTGTTGTTTTGATCAATGGACCCTTGATAGAGGTCAGTGAGATTAGTTTCTAGGGTGGTTACCTGAAGCCTTGATTTATTTTAGATGATGTATCCTTATAATTCCCCTGTATCCTTCGCTGTACGTGAACTAAGGGTGGAATGTAGCGCCCGGATTATTTGCCCTATTTTGGATTAGTGATGACTTATAGTCCACGTACATCTCAGTATATTACTTTTCCCTTATTCCAGCCTATTCGTAGGTTTACCTATTGGCTTTGGCATGATTCTGTGCCTTTTTCCCCTTAGTTAGGCCTGAAGGCCCGAAAACCAGAGGACAGCCATCTTGTATGACTGTCTCATCCATTTCAGATGGCTGCCTCTGCTGACTGAGGCCTTGCAGAGTAAAGGTGATGTTTATAGTTAGCCTGTTGTGCGCTAGTTGGAAAACCGGTCGAGACCGGCCCTTATCTAAAGAATGTATTTTGCCCTCTGGTAGAAGACGCAATACGCAGGTGGCCACTGCTGACGGCGTGGGACGCCAGGGGCTGGTACAGGAATTTGGTGGGGGTTGGCCTAAGACTGGAAATTTCCATGAGTAGAGAGCATTCTATATTATCAAAGTACAGAGAGGCGGAGTGGTCAGATGGTTTTTGCAGCAGAGAGAGTCAGATGGATTTCGGAGCTGAAGGAAGCAGTCAGATGGATTTTGCAACAGAGAGAGAGAGAGTCAGTTGGATCTTGGAAGAGAAGAGGACAGTCAGAGAGCTCTTGAAGTTGCAGAGCATTAGCTGGAAAGATCTTGGAAGAGAAGCAGTTGCCAATCAGATGGAAGAGCTGGAGAGCTTAATTGAACCAGTGGAGTGAAGTTAGCCATGGTGATGGACAGAGTCCTAAGTTCCACCAGAGAAGGACAGAGAGAGAGTGGGACCCTTTAACAGGGTGAGGTATTCTTAATATGTTCCTGTTCTATTCATTAATCACTTTCTTTCAGCTATGTGTATTCATGTAGATCTCCACCTGCAGTAATAATTTCCTACTATATTGTTCATGCTATAAGTAGCATTCATGTTTAACTATCTTTACTCTTCAGTTCATTATATAAATGTATCTGATATCATTGCGCTATATAGAGAGCACGAGTCATTCAAATCCTTGTCATTGTAATAAAGAAACCCCAGTCAAATTCTGTTTGTTTATTGTCTCTGAGATGGTTGCAAACCAGAACATATAATTGATCTTTAGTTTCTGTAAAGGAAAGTCGGCGCCTAAGCAGGAATGCCCAAATTATTGATAGAGCTACCCCACATAAGTATAGTATAAATAAAGGGACCCCACTTGCATATTTGAGTGTTGTTTCCAGGACAGGACTAACCTTTCCTTTCAACCAGATACTGGCAGGTTAGCAGGTGATTGGACCCTTCTAGCAGGTAGCTGAGCAATGGAGGATTGGGTAGATTCAATGCAGGAAGTAACTCCCAAATGTTCTAATCAGACAGCTCCTATCTAAATTGAGAACTAGTTAATAGCGTCGGCGCACCTTAGGTGTGCCGCCGTCCGTTATAGAACCCCCTGCCGGGAGACACAAGGTATCACGTCAGGAAGCATAGATAAACATAGTGGTCCCGAGAGTTAGGGGAACCGTCTGGCGACGTTAAATCAGGTAAATACTCCTTCTGGCGACGTTAAATCAGGTTCTCCGTCTGGCGACGTTAAATCAGGTAAATAGGGTACAGGTAAGTGCTCCGTCTGGCGACGTTAAATCAGGTAAATAGAGTACAGGTAAGTACTCCATCTGGCGACGTTAAATCAGGCCCTGTAAATACTAGATAGGGGATCCCCTAGATGTTAGTTATATTCCTACTTGTATAATAGGCTTGTAAATAGCTACTAACCACCTTCTCAGGTGAGTTCTCTAGATATCTTATATAGTGGCCTGAGAAGGGTGTAATTACGTGACGGCTGAGGCAGCCATTATAGATGTGCCACCGTACTCCAAAAAACCCAGTCGTTACAGTTCCACAATCCGTTTGACCTGAAGACACGTCCTGCGGTGCCCTGGTCCGACCATCACATATACCTGCGCCAGGAGACGGCGTTGGGTGCACTGGAAGGGAGAGGCGGCGCGAACGAGCCTCCCCCACCTCCCCAGATGGAGGTTTCACAGCTGCACCCCAGCGCTTCACTCGACGTAGGCGGCCGGCTCCCGGGGTCCGGCGGAACTTTTAGCCTTTTGGTGACTCTTCCATTCTGGACCTTGTCCCACAATCCGTTTGACCTGAAGACACGTCCTGCGGTGTCCTGGTCCGACCATCACATATACCTGCGCCAGGAGACGGCGTGGGGTGAACTGGAAGGGAGAGGCGGCGCAAACAAGCCTCCCCCACCTCCCCAGGTGGAGGTTTCTCAGCTGCACCCCAGCGCTTCACTCGGCAGCTGAGTTACGCCCACTCTTGCGGCACAGTGCCTCGCTCGGCCAGCTGAGTTGCGCCTGCTCTTGCTATTACAGCGTCTCACCCGCCATCCGGCTGAATTGCACCCACTCTTGCGGTACAGCGACAGGCGGCTGCCACAGAGCTCACGAAATGGCGGTCGGTTCCACAGACTTGGGCCTGGCCTGCAAGGATGGCTCTGGGCAACCCTGGAACTCGGACGCTTGACTGCTAGGGCATGGGCCCCATTCCCAAAAGCGTCCCCTCAGCCTTAAAGATTCTACAAGAGTCACCGGGGCCCCCGACTCCCGCAAACTTCCGGTGGGGAGCGACTGCCATGATTGCTCGCGGAATGGCCACGACGTAGCCACGGGGTGCTCTCATGCTGACGCCAGCTTCAGTCTGAAACATCCAGAAACACTGTAGTGACGCGCCGCGTTAGCGCACCCGATGCGCGAAGCGAGGCGTGAAGCGCAGCTTCCCGGAAGCGATCCGGGGCGCGGCGCAGAGCGCGTAACGTAAGCATAACAGGTCATGTGACTTGTTAATAAAAATTTTCATTGGTTCATTTCACTTTTGGTTTCCTAATGATGTAAGGCTAGGTCGTGTGACCTAAAAATGACACTTTTCATTGGTTTAGAACTATTTTTGTCCCAAATGATGAAAACCCCTCCTTGTTTCCTCACTCTGACTTTCATCTTTGTGAGAGGAAGACCTACAGTGCCTCGCTCGGCCACCTGAGTTACGCCCGCTCTTGCGGCACAGTGCTTTGCTCGGCCAGCTGAGTTGCGCCCACTGTTGCGGCACAGTGCCTCGCTCGGCCAGCTGAGTTACGCCCACTCTTGCGGCACAGTGCCTCGCTCGGCCACCCGAGTTACGCCCGCTCTTGCGGCACAGTGCCTCGTTCGGCCAGCTGAGTTACGCCCACTCTTGCGGCACAGTGCCTCGCTCGGCCAGCTGAGTTACGCCCGCTCTTGCGGCACAGTGCCTCACTCGGCCGGTTGAGTTTCGCCTGCTCTTGCGGCTACAGCGTCTCACCCGCCATCCGGCTGAATTGCACCCACTCTTGCGGTACAGTGACATGCGGCTGCCACGGAGCTCACGAAATGGCGGTCGCCTCCACAGACTTGGGCCTGGCCTGCAAGGATGGCTCTGGGCAACCCTGGAACTCGGACGCTTGACTGCTAGGGCATGGGCCCCATTCCCGAAAGCGTCCCCTCAGCCTTGAAGATTCTACAAGAGTCACCGGGGCCCCCGACTCCCGCAGGCTTCCGGTGGGGAGCTACTGCCATGATTGCTCGCGGAATAGCCACGACGTAGCCACGGAATGGTGGTGCTCTCATGCTGACGCCAGCTTCAGTCTGAAACATCCAGAAACACTGTAGACTGTAGACTACCAATTCAATCAGTTCCGGTGGAGCCCCAACGTGACCCGGTAGGGAAGAACTTGCCCTCCCCTCTTTGACTGATGGTTCTTGTTGCCTGTCCCTTCTGTTGTCATTTAACGGAACTTTTTGGACTACTCAAAGGGGTTCTGGTCCGACCGCTGCTTGGTGGAGACATTTTGACTATATTCTGGACCTGCCCGGCCTCGCCCAAAATGACCAGACATCCCTCGCTTCCAATTACAGCATACACTCCTTTATCAATATCTTCTTTGATGTTCCTCTTGAATATGTAATTTTGTAGAACCTGATACAGACAAACATTCTCGAGGTGACTGCTTCTATTTGGATAATATGTATCCCACATGTTGGCAACTCCTTGATGTGTACTGGTTGCTCAGCCTTGATATCACGAGATATGTATGCAGTTTTGGAGCACATGGCGGGCGGGGACGGGTACTGATTGAACATTTGGACATCCATATTGATATTAAGTTCTGATGTATTATTGATTACTGTACTATTAAAAATTCGAATTAACGTTACTCATGGTACTTGCCCGGAAATGTATATCTAGATAATTTCATTGTAACTGGTCCTGTCGTACTTTGATTATAAAATTAACGTCCACCGATTCCGCAACTGTTAGACACCTTAATTCCTGCAACCTAATGGCCCGCCCGTTACGTTTTTCTACAGTGTAAATGTCCCCTCATCATATACGATTCCAGTTTGCTCCGTGGCCGGCCCACGTTGTTGTAGGCCCGTATTTGTATACTGACATTTTTGCAATAAACAGTTTTCGAAGGAAGTATGGAATCAGCGTCATAACAATCGTCTAGGTTGGTTGGGTTTTTGAATAATGGCTGTTATTCCCAAACAATAGAAAACAGATAATGCAGACCCTATGCCTGAATTTTGGATTGATTGAAATTTGTATCCGTCACACCTGCCCTTTTTCCAGAATTGTTAGAAAATGGTCGACCGTAGCTTAAGATATCTGCCGAATGTAAGGTGTGGTATTTTGTCCCATAAACTACGACTAATTGAGAAACAAATACACGAAGAGGGAACTCGAATTTAGAGACAAACAAAATGAAACATTTTTTTGCATCATAAGAAGGGGAGGATATGTTACACAGAAAAATTATGCGAAAGGGATAGCCAAGATCTGTTGTATCACACGTTCCTGCAGCTAGTCTGATACATGATAAGTAGAAGCTTTTGCGCGCTGACATGCTCTGAATGCTGTATCCCCCCCCCTTTCTTTTCTCCTCTGTAGGTTACATCGGAGTTCCGACTGAAGAATGGAGTGGACATGGACCGCACCGTGCTCCATGTAGGGAAATACATAGACAAGCGCTGTGAGATATTGCATGGAGTGCAGACCATCACTGGGAGCGTGAAAGATTGTATGGTATGAATGTGCGCATGGGCCCTGATTTGTACGGTTTGAATGAGTATGTGTGGCGCACGACTGGGTCAATAAAAGAATGCTTTTTGTATGACTGAGGCGGTGATCGAACGGTTAATGGAATGAGAAAAATAAGCCCGAACATGGTATCCGCATGTGAAGGACGAAAAACAATATAGCACTTTCCTTACTTAGGAACGACTCTCTCTGGAGCTAGTGAATGGGAGAGTAGCCTACACCAGAAACTTGAAGGGTTATTTCAGTACGACGAACCCGACCCCAACCGATATCCCAAATGTACACCCAAAATAATGCGCACCAGTAAGTCAATTTATGTGCTGACTAAATAAGAGAAGTTAGCTCGGCTCCGCCGCCCACCCCGCCCAAAATAACGACAAACCCTATGCAAATATTATAAATATATGCAACACACCAGCAAAGTAACACGGTAAAACTTTTTATTAAATAACTATTTACATGGCAGCCTGCTGCAACACCGAACCAAATGCATGACGCTGTTCCTGTCGAGGTAGCATAGGTGGCGGCCTAGGGGTGGAGGACCGTTGTGCAATTAGCCCGGGGGCGACACCACGCGCAAAGGCCCGTCCCCGCGGTCAGCTGCAGCAGGGCGAGCCTTAGCGTTTCACTCCCCGGTCAGCTGCACCATGACTGCCATTGGCGTTCCACTCGGTTGGATGGCCGGGGACCCGCTCCGGTGGCCGGGGTGAAGAGCGGCTGTTGCTGCGGAACGCTCAAAATGGCGGCCGACTCCCCGGATTTGGGCCTGGTCCACTAGAACGACCCTGGTCTACCCTGGAACTCGAATGGACTGTGGCAGAGCGTCCAAAATCCACAAAAAACACCACTGCCAACTCTTAAATAACTTCCATCACCCAGCACCGCATTTCCAAAGGAACAGCATAGCAAGCTTTCGTGGCCTTTAGAGTTTTCGGAAGCAGTTTCCCAAGACCATCACTGCAGCCATTGCAATCCAACAGAGGAACTTTTCCCAAGATCGGCATATTAACAGGGCTGCTGGTGTAATCGGGGCTCTTGCAGCCATTCAACGTAATTGAAGCTTTCACAATGACAAACCGCCCACTGAACTTCGTGCCATGACATTTACTTATAACATTCTGCTGGGTCTTCGCCGAACTGAAGTCTACAAATGCAAAGTATTTCATTCTGCTTGCCTGCTCGGACATGAGCCCCACTCTTGAAGACGTCCTCTCAGTTTTAAAGGTTCTACGAGAGTCGTTGGCCCTCGACTCCCGCGGGCTTCCGATGGGGGCAACCGCCACTGTTGCTCGACTATCCCCCATGGATATACCGCTGCCACGGGTGTCCGCTGCCTTATCCACATCTGGTGCCGTGAGGGAGGCTGATTCAGTGCATCGGCGGAGGGATACGCCTCCTGTCCCGCTCTCCGGAAGTGGCCACAACATTGTCACAGGATGGTAGTGCTCTCATGCTGACGCCAGTTTTTGTCCGAATTACTAAGAGACACTGTAGACTGCCAACTTGATCAGCTCCGGTGGGACCTCAGCGTGATCCGGTACGGAAGATTTTGCCTCCCTCGCCTTTGTGTCATGGTTCATGCTGCCTGTTCTTTCTGTTGGCGCTAACGAACTTTTTGAACTGCCGAAAGGGATTCTGGTCCTGCCGCTGCTTATTGGAGACATTGAACTATACTCTGGACCTGCCTGGCCTTGACCAAAATGGCGCCAGTATGGGAGCGACTTGCAACTCCTTATGACGTTCTAGTTACTTAGCCTTGATGTTATGGGGGATGTATGCGGTCTTTGTGCACATGGCGTGCGGGGAAGGGTACTGATTTGGCATACGGACAACCCTATTGATGTCGATTTTTCATTATTAATTATTGTATTATTTAAGCTTCGAAGTAATGTTACCCATGATACTCGCCCATGGTGTGCGTATGGACGATTTTATTGTAACTGATCCTGTTATACTTTCAATTATAAAATCACTGATCCTGCAACCGTTTGTCACGTTTAGTTTTTTCAATTAAATGGCTCGCTTGTTACATACTCCTATACCCCTGGCTTTTGACCCTTTCCTACGCGCGGTCTGTACTACCGCCCTCGAGCGATCTATGTAATGAACAGACTACCATTGCCGAGACACAAGGGAATGCATCTCAGAGAGATAAGTCAAGTACGTGGTAGATAAAAACATTTTCGTGTTTATGCACGCTGATGTGCTTTGAACGCTGCCCCCCTCCTCATCATTTAGATTACCACCGCCCATTGCACAAAAGCGTACCGGGCGCTCCCCACGCAAAAAAAACATTTTATTTTTTTTTTGCCCCGCGGGGCCCTTTTAAAGCCTCCACATCAAACCTAGAGGGTGAGGGATGATCTACTATGCCCCCTTATGGTCATTTCCCCCTTTGTTTTGGCCTCCTCTTGTCTCTCGATCCTACCGAGAGACAAGATGGCGGCCGCTCCGGACTGTTTAGAATGTTGACAGACACCGGAGAGCCAATCAGCTTTGCTTCGCGAAGTTTCGTTACGCGTCAAGTACGCGAACCGGAGCGCTGCCCGGAGCGCTGTTACAGATATATATATTTTTTTGAACGTTAATTTATCAAAATCCACTGGAGCACATATATTGAGACCTAGCAAAGGCACATCGGGCTACCAGTCCCTACAATTTTGCCAAGTTTCGTGCAAATCCATTCAGCCGTTCGGGCTAAAAGTGAGGCCAACCGCCCTATGGAAAAATGAATGGGAAAAACGTGTTTTGGGACCCCCCTTTTTTCTCGGCCCCCCCTTGACGAAACCCCCTCAAATGTTCAGGGGCTGCTCAGAAACAAAATGTTCCATTTTCCTGAAAATTTCAGCCAATTCCGTCCACAAACGCCAAAGTTATTAGACATAGAATTTTCAAAAATCCCATAGAGAAAAAATCCTAACTATATATACCTACTGGCGACCGCCAGTAGGTAATATATATATATATATATATAAATATATCATGGAAACTCGAACCACTTCCTGATTCCGCCGACGGCGAATTAGGCGAGGAACGAGACACAGACCTCCGAGGTTTTGTGGGCAAAAATATGGTTTATTTCGAGTGACCCAACAAAACGCGTTTCAAGCCCGTAAGCCCTTGTTCACGTGTCAAAGTGGAAAAAACACCATCTACTATTTAAAGTGAATACTCCCACTCCCACTTTCTGACATCGTAGGTCACATGTTAATGGGCATAAACAACAGACTGAGGTAACCACAAAAATCGTTTTGTAGTTTAAAACCAAATAGGCAGAATAATATTTTCTGACACACTTGATATATATATACATATGTTTAAAACACCATTTAAAAACATGTAAGGTGCTTAAATGTCATAATCTTCATAAAATAATAAATATAATTCATTTTAAGATTCTCTTTGGATGAATCCAAGACTGCCTATGTTGCTGCAACGCCCATACAATATTATTTCCAGATAAATCCGATTATTTTTCAGCTCAGTCAATGTGGCCTATTAGTCTTATATGTGTAACAGCACATGTATTTTTTTATGTTATCATGATTTCATGACTATTCATATTTTCTTTATGGTTTTTCTTTTTATCAGTGCGAGCACAAGTGAGAGGGAATCTGTGCAACAGTGCATATATAAATATAAAGTGCTGGTGTGAACTAAATTGATTTCTCAAATACTCAAATGCAAAACCATTCATTCCTAGAATACAGATAATCTAATTTCTATAGATGGTGCCATAATTGGAACAAAGCCACATTTATCATAAAGCATGTGATTCTATATGTATAAATACTCTAGAGAAATCAATGCTGAGAAAAAGGAAAAATATATATAATACAATAATTTGTAAAATCAGAGAATTAATATGTTATTATATTTAGGACAGTTTTTATGCTATTTACAAGGGTAAAACTTCAATTACAGATGAAAACTACAATATCGCAGCTAAAGTATATTTTTACAGAAAACTGCGCATATCTTCTGTAGTATTCAAACCATTAGGCCATTTACAATCAAGCTCGAGAATGTATTTAGTTTCGAGCTGACGGAGTTGGCGCTCTCTATTGCCACCCCTTCTTTTCTTTGCCACAGCATCTATTACATAATAAGACAGGCAATTGATGTTATTTGCATGTACCTTCTTAAAATGTCTCGCAACAGGATATGTTGCGTCACTGTGGAGAATGGCTCTTATATGCTGCAAGATCCTGACGTGCACCTGCAGCTTCGTGCTACCCACGTAGCTCAGCCCACAGGTGCACGTCAGGACATATACAGCATATTCGGTCTTGCAATTGTAGTTACCCGAAATCAATGTAGGGGTTAGACTAAAAGGTGTAGAGTACTTAGACATGTTACAACCAAAATTGCAAGCACAACATGACGTGCATTTTTTGAAACCCCTCTTTGGTGCCAGCCACGTAGTGACTTGTTTGACCTCAGGTGATACTCTGTCCAATACCGTACCCATAGTGCTACTTCTTCTAAATGTGACAACAGGTCTATCTGCTATTCTGTTACGAAGAACATTATCAGTGAGCACTACTGGACAATGTTTGTTGAGTATTGTCCTTATCTGCCGTTCCTCTCTGTTGTAGGTGGTAATCAATCTTGGAGTATTAATACTCCTGGAGATTGCCGCAGTGTTAAGGACCATCAAGGTATCGGCCTCAGGAATAAATAAGCTCATTCTAGATTTAGTTTTGGCTTTATTTATTGCATCACACAGGATTTTTTGAGAATACCCCCTTGCCTTGAGTCTATCAACCAGCTCCAGTTGACACGTATTGAACTCTTCCTCATTGCTGCAAATGCGTTTTAACCTTAAGATTTCTCCATAAGGAATGCTAGCAATGAGGTGTTTGGGATGAGAGCTGGTTGCGTGTAGGGTGATATTGCCCGAGGTCGATTTTCTATGCAGGGTACTTTCAAATTTCTCATTATTTACAAAGACTCTGACATCAAGGAATTCAATTTCATTCTTATATATATTTCAGCTCCTCAATCCTCCCCAATCAAACTGAAGGAAGACAGCACTCACGGGGAAATTCAAACGGCGTTTATTAAACCAAAAGACAAACGCGTTTGGGAAATAATTCCTTCTTCGGTGTAAATTTGATTTAGTGTTTCGCGGCGCCATTTAAACCAATCAGTGTGGGTTACATGAAACAGAGAGGGGACAAGACGCAAAGTTTTGCAATGCTCGCCATCTTAAAACGTTTACATTATCCATACAACAGCATTTTTCTCGATCTATAACCTATAAGCTATCACTCAAGATTGTTTAAATGGGGGAAAAGGGGCTATGAATATGTTCGGATAATTGGTGGTAAACCAACCTAGTAATAGACTGGATTAAGCCGATTCACGGCTAGATAGCTCCCAGAAGGGAGTTACTGGGCTGCTAGGATGATAAAAGATAGCAAGGGTTAATCCCTATGAAATTTCTATATTTTAATTGTTTATGCAGTCCAGTGTCTGTGAAGAAGGAACTTGGAATGTAAATGAGAAACTGATAGGTTTACCTTTCCAAGATGGCGGTTGCCTTTATTTAGGTTGGGTCCACATTGTCAGATTAAATGTTAATGTTATGAACTTTGAATTGTACAATATGAAACGCAGAAAATATTGAATCAATCATGTCATGTTATACATAGGTACATTGAGGGTTATAGTAACCCAGTTGGGTTGCAATCGCCGATCCACAGCAAGATTAGAATATTTTTACTAAATGTCAAAAATATCATCCTTATTAGAGGATTAGCATAGTAGCTTGAAAGTTTAAGCTAAATGAAGGTTATAGATCGAGAAAAATGCATTTGTATGCATAATGTAACCGTTTTAAGATGGCGTGCATTGAAAACTTCACGTCTTGTCTCCTCTCTGTTTCATGTAACCCACACTGATTGGTTTAAATGGCGACGCGAAACACTAAATCAAATTGACATCGAAGAAGGAATTATTTCTGAAACGCGTCTGTCTTTTTGTTTAATAAACGCCGTTTGAATTTCCCCGTGAGTGCTGTCTTCCTTCAGTTTGATTGGGGTGGATTGAGGAGCAGAAATATTTACGCGTGGTACCAACGCGGTACAGCACCCGCCGAAGGAGTGACTCGTGCTTTGGTGCAAACAGAGCAAGAATATATATATATATATAAAAATATATATTTATATATATACTTTTGTCCATGCAAAATAAAAATCCTTTACCTTATCGAGTGAGCTCGTGGATTTGTTGTGATCAACATCCAGTTTACAAGTTGAATATATATATATATATATGTATATATATTACCTACTGGCGATAGCCAGTAGGTATATATAGTTAGGATTTTTTTCCTATGGGATTTTTGAAAATTCTATGTCGAATAACTTTGGCGTTTGAGGACAGAATTGGCTGAAATTTTCAGGAAAATGGAACATTTTGTTTCTGAGCAGCCCCTGAAAATTTGGGGGGGTTTCGTCGAGGGGGGGCCGAGAAAAAAGGGGGGTCCCAAAACGTGTTTTTCTCATGCAATTTTCCATAGGGCGGTTGGCCTCACTTTTAGCCTGAACGGCTGAATGGATTTACACCAAACTTGGCAAAATTGTAGGGACTGGTAGCCCGATGTGCCTTTGCTATGTCTCAAGATATAGGCTCCAGTGGTTTTTACGAAAATTAACTTTGAAAAATATATATTGGGCTACATTGGGCTATATATATGTTGGAGCCCAAATGTAGCCCAATGTAGCCCACTGTAGCCCAATGTAGCCCAAAGATGGCCACCAGAGACAAAAAAAAACAAATGTAGCCCAAATATCAGCCAGATGTAGCCCAACTATAGCCCACTGACAGAATGTCCCAGAGTGTTCTAAAGAACAACTAGAGTGCTAACAGTCCTACTTATTACAAAGGTATGGCACACCTGAAGCCATCTTGATTGGAATAAAGTGGTAACTCTTAAAACATTTAATTTAAAAAGGAACAAAATGAGGGGGTTCATTTTGCCATAGAAAGTATGATTAGCGAATATATGACGAAATCCCGCATACCATAAGTCAGCAAAAAAATCCCGCATGTACTATTAGGCCGCAAATTAAAATAACGAAAACTTTTAGAACGAATATGCCTTTAGCATACACTAAACAACTAAACTACCCTAACCCCTAAAACACTACCCCCAGCATGACCCTACACTACACAAACAGTACAACACTACCCTAAACCCTAAAACACTACCCCCAGCATGACCCTACACTACACAAACACTACAACACTACCCTAAACCCTAAAACACTACCCCCAGCATGACCCTACACTACGCAAACACTACAACACTACCCAAAACCCTAAAACACTACACCCCAGCATGACCCTACACTACGCAAACACTACAACACTACCCTAAACCCTAAAACACTACCCCCAGCATGACCCTACACTACACAAACACTACAACACAACCCTAAACCCTAAAACACTACCCCCAGCATGACCCTACACTACGCAAACACTACAACACAACCCTAAACCCTAAAACACTACCCCCAGCATGACCCTACACTACGCAAACACTACAACACTACCCTAAACCCTAAAACACTACCCCCAGCATGACCCTACACTACGCAAACACTACAACACTACCCAAAACCCTAAAACACTACACCCCAGCATGACCCTACACTACGCAAACACTACAACACTACCCTAAACCCTAAAACACTACCCCCAGCATGATCCTACACTACGCAAACACTACAACACTACCCAAAACCCTAAAACACTACACCCCAGCATGACCCTACACTACGCAAACACTACAACACTACCCTAAACCCTAAAACACTACCCCCAGCATGACCCTTCACTACGCAAACACTACAACACTACCCTAAACCCTAAAACACTACCCCCAGCATGATCCTACACTGTGCAAACACTACAACACTACCCTAAACCCTAAAACACTACCCCCAGCATGACCCTACACTACGCAAACACTACAACACTACCCTAAACCCTAAAACACTACCCCCAGCATGACCCTACACTACGCAAACACTACAACACTACCCAAAACCCTAAAACACTACCCCCAGCATGACCCTACACTACGCAAACACTACAACACTACCCAAAACCCTAAAACACTACCCCCAGCATGACCCTACACTACGCAAACACTACAACACTACCCAAAACCCTAAAACACTACCCCCAGCATGACCCTACACTACGCAAACACTACAACACTACCCAAAACCCTAAAACACTACCCCAGCATGACCCTACACTACGCAAACACTACAACACTACCCAAAACCCTAAAACACTACACCCCAGCATGACCCTACACTACGCAAACACTACAACACTACCCAAAACCCTAACACAACACCCCAGCATGACCCTACACTATGCAAACACTACAACACTACCCAAAACCCTAAAACACTACCCCCAGCATGACCCTACACTACGCAAACACTACAACACTACCCAAAACCCTAAAACACTACCCCCAGCATGACCCTACACTACGCAAACACTACAACACTACCCTAAACCCTAAAATACTACACCCCAGCATGACCCTACACTACGCAAACACTACAACACTACCCAAAACCCTAAAACACTACCCTCAGCATGACCCTACACTACGCAAACACTACAACACTACCCTAAACCCTAAAACACTAGCCCCAGCATGACCCTACACTACGCAAACACTACAACACAACCCTAAAACACTACCCCCAGCATGACCCTACACTACGCAAACACTACAACACTACCCTAAACCCTAAAACACTACCCCCAGCATGACCCTACACTACGCAAACACTACAACACAACCCTAAACCCTAAAACACTACCCCCAGCATGACCCTACACTAAACAACCACCACAACTCTACACTACACTAACACAACACTACACTACACAACACTACACTACACTACACAATCACTAACCCACGAAAAAATTAACACAAACCCACTTACCTCTCTCGTCATCGTGGTTTTCACAACGCAAATGCATTTACCATACATGCCTTTAAAACGTAATTCTTTGTAAAGGCATACGCGATAAATGCACATGCGTTTTGAAAAAATGCGGGATAATGGTATGCGAGGTCAATGACCTTGCGGGATAATGGTATGCGGACTGAAAGTCTGCGGGATAAAAAATGCAGGAAAATGGCTGCAAACCATGATTAGCAGCAGACTTCCCTGGTGAGCACTAGCTTTACTACAGTGATCTAATGTGCAACTAGAGTGCTAACATTCAGAATTTATGGCAAATGTGTGACACATCTGAATGCCTTCTTGATAGAACCAAAGTAAACAAGCATTGAAAATGCAATAGATCTCGCCCTCGTTTAAGTTAAAGCCATTCTGTTTGTAATGAGGTGGCTTTTTAGCTTTGCTTTTATTAGTGTTTTTAAAACTTTCATGTAAATAACATGCATATGTATGCATATATGTATATGTATGCATGCATTTATATTTATATAGATATGCAGATTATATATGTTTATATATGTATATTACCTACTGGCGATAGCCAGTGGGTATATATAGTTAGGATTTTTTCTCTACGGGATTTCTGAAAATTCTATGTCTAATAACTTTGGCGTTTGGGGACGGAAATGGCTGAAATTTTCAGGAAAATGGCACATTTTGTTTCTGAGCAGCCTCTGAAAATTTGGGGGGGTTTCATCAAGGGCGGGCCGAGAAAAAAGGGGGGTCCCAAAACACGTTTTTCCCATTCATTTTTCCATAGGGCGGTTGGACTCACTTTTAGCTCGAACGGCTGAATAGATTTACATGAAACTTGGCAAAATTGTAGATATGGTTTGCCCGACGTGCCTTTGCTATGTCTCAATATATGGGCTCCAGTGGATTTTGAGAAATTAACGTTTAAAAAAATATATATATCTGTGACAGCGCTCCGGTTAGCGCCCCGGTTCGCGTACCTGACGCGTAACGGAACTTCGCGAAGCGAAGCTGATTGGCTCTCCGGTGTCTGTCAACATTCTAAACAGTCCGGAGCGGCCGCCATCTTGTCTCTCGGTACGATCGAGAGACAAGATGTGGTGAAAAACGAAGGGGGAAATGAAGGAAAGGGGGCAAGGTAGACCACTCCTGACCCCCTAGGATTGATGAGGGGGATATTAAAGTCCCCCGTGATTTTTCGCGGTAGAGGCGTTTCCCGGTACGCTAACCGGGCAGCTAACCGGCAGCGTAACGGGAGTCCGCCATCTTGTGTTTTTGGAGCGTCCGGTTCGCATACCGGGTAGCGTCCCGGTAAGCGTAACAAGGGGAAAACCAAGAGAAACAGTAAAAAAAAAATTAAAGGAATAGATTTCCAGCAAACTTGGCAAAATTGTAGGGACTGTTTGTTTGATGTGCCTTTGCAAGGCCTCAAGATATGTGCACGTGTGGATTTTGTCCATGGGCGGATTTTGCGGATCCACGATTCGCGGATTTGCGGATTCACGGATCGTGGATCCGCAAAATCCGGGGATTTTGCGTATTTGCGGATTGGCGGATTTGGGGCGGGGCTTCCATGCGAGTGCACATGCCTCTTGTGTGTAGAAAAGGTCAGAGACCGATCAGTGCCAGAAAGTACCCTGCCCTTGATATTTATTCAAGAAGACGCCACCGTTTTGTGCCATACCTCTACTCAACTGGAGTACTTTCTACTGGATAATCAGTAAGTGCTACCTCGTTGGGTAAATGTATAGTGCTTTTACTACACTACAGCTGGCTAAAGTGCCAGAGAGTTGTCTACAGCGACCAGGTGTGTGTTACTATGCAATCGAGCCTAAGGGCGCAGGGGTCCCTTGAGTGAGCTATTATAGTGGGTAAATGGCGGGAAGACGGTGCACACCACGAGTGTGTGGGCGGGGCCAAAAGGACGAGGCTTCCATGCGAGTGCACATGCCTCTTGTGTGTAGAAAAGGTCAGAGACCGATCAGTGCCAGAATGAACCCTGCCCTTGATATTTATTCAAGAAGACGCCACCGTTTTGTGCCATACCTCTACTCAACTGGAGTACTTTCTACTGGATAATCAGTAAGTGCTACCTCGTTGGGTAAATGTATAGTGCTTTTACTACACTACAGCTGCCTAAAGTGCCAGAGAGTTGTCTACAGCGACCAGGTGTGTGTTACTATGCAATCGAGCCGAAGGGCGCAGGGGTCCCTTGAGTGAGCTATTATAGTGGGTAAATGGCGGGAAGACGGTGCACACCACGAGTGTGTGGGTGGGGCCAAACGGACGAGGCTTCCATGCGAGTGCACATGCCTCTTGTGTGTAGAAAAGGTCAGAGACCGATCTGTGCCAGAATGAACCCTGCCCTTGATATTTATTCAAGAAGACGCCACCGTTTTGTGCCATACCTCTACTCAACTGGAGTGCTTTCTACTGGATAATCAGTAAGTGCTACCTCGTTGGGTAAATGTATAGTGCTTTTACTACACTACAGCTGCCTAAAGTGCCAGAGAGTTGTCTACAGCGACCAGGTGTGTGTTACTATGCAATCGAGCCGAAGGGCGCAGGGGTCCCTTGAGTGAGCTATTATAGTGGGTAAATGGCGGGAAGACGGTGCACACCACGAGTGTGTGGGCGGGGCCAAACGGACGAGGCTTCCATGCGAGTGCACATGCCTCTTGTGTGTAGAAAAGGTCAGAGACCGATCAGTGCCAGAAGGAACCCTGCCCTTCATATTTATTCAAGAAGACGGGGATAATCTCCTTTTCCTGATTTTCGATGGTATATTTGGGAAGAGGGCACAGCTGCCTGGCCTGTGAACTATTTTACGATGGCGCCGGCAAGCTGCCAGCGCCATCCTAAAATAGTAACTAAATTAGCTTCAACAGGAAGCTCGAATAGATAAAATAAAGCAGATGCACGAGTGCCTGCTTGATTTTATCTATTAGTGCTTCCTGTTGAAGCTAATTTAGTTACTATTTTACGATGGCGCTGGCAGCTTGCTGGCGCCATCGTAAATCACTTACAACAACAGGCCAGGAAGGCTTGAACTTTTGGCCTCGAAATCCGCCGCTCGCGGATTGCGAATTTTCGGTAAATTCGTGAGAGTTTGCGGATCGTGGATTTACCGAAAATTCGCAAAATCCGCGAGCGTAGCGGATTTTGCGCTCATGCTTACTAATGAAGGTTAAAAAATATATATATATCTGTAAGCGTGCTCCGGCACGCTTACGTTACGGGTTTTGTTTGCGCTGCAGAGCCGATACGTCACGGTTATGCGACGCGTCATGAGGCGTCTTACGTGGCTACGTGATACGTCACGTAATAAAGAATATATTTTACAGCTATAGATATTAGCTTTTAAAAAACCAATGAAATTCACTGAAAAAACCATAGGTTATAGACCATATATAGTTAGGAATTTGCATTTACAAAACCTTGAAAATTCACTGAAAAAACCATAGGTTAGAGACCATATATAGTTAGCTGGACATTTTATTGACATAAAACCAATGAAATTCCATATATAGTTAGTTGCACTAACTATATATCGCGCACCCGCAATCCACTGCTGATGATGTCACATATTACATCATTCATGACATGGTCAGTGACATCACTGATGACATCACTGATGACATCTCAAATGACATCACTGATGACATCTCAAATGACATCACTGATGACATCATGACACACCAATACCAGTTACTACATACGCACTCACTGATTCCTACGTCTACACACACATTCACTCATTCACCCATACAATCACTCATACATACAGTCACTCATTATTACAACACTATCATATGCACTCATACACCTATGCAGACACTCACACACTGCCACTCATCCATGCAGTTACTCACACACCTAGTCAGTCCTGTAAAGAATCAATCACACTTCCATTTCCTCATCTATACAGTTAAACACAGAACACCATACTTCAGTGACATCACTGATGACATCACTGATGACATTTCAAATGACATCACTGATGACATCTCAAATGACATCACTGATGACATCATGACACACCAATACCAGTTACTACATACGCACTCACTGATTCCTACGTCTACACACACATTCACTCATTCACCCATACAATCACTCATACATACAGTCACTCATTATTACAACACTATCATATGCACTCATACACCTAGTCAGTCCTGTGAAGAATCAATCACACTTCGATTTCCTCATCTATACAGTTAAACACAGAACACCATACTTTTCACACATATACTAACACATACTTACTCTCTTATACAATCACTGATACAAGTACACATTGATATGCACAGAGTCACACACCTTCCAGCCAGCCACACACACACTCAGTCTTCCATACATCCACTCATTCTTCAATATGTAAAACATATTTAAACTTTACAAAAACACACAGACACTAGATGATGTCATCAGTGATGTCATTTGAGATGTCATCAGTGATGTCATTTGAGAAGTCATCAGTGATGTCATCAGTGATGTCACTGACCATGTCATGAATGATGTAATATGTGACATCATCAGCAGTGGATTGCGGGTGCGCGATATATAGTTAGTGCAACTAACTATATATGGAATTTCATTGGTTTTATGTGAATAAAATGTCCAGCTAACTATATATGGTCTCTAACCTATGTTTTTTTCAGTGAATTTTCAAGGTTTTGTAAATGCAAATTCCTAACTATATATGGTCTATAACCTATGGTTTTTTCAGTGAGTATATATATATATATATATATATATATATATGTATGTATATATATCAAACACACAGTTGCCTGGAATGAGAGAGCCCACACAAGGAGTACATTTTCTGCCATTTAATGAATGAAGGAAGCAGCGTGAAACACAGGTCAGTGCTTCGCAGAATTCCAATCCAGCCCAACGCGTTTCGTGCCAGCGCACTTCCTCATGGGCTCAGGGCAAAAGTGAATGCAGGCTGTGGCAATTAAATCCAGCACCGGTGTGACAAACATCTCAATACTCCGCCCCAATGGGCGTGGCCACCCCGTGGCCTTCTGGTATTTGTAGTGCCTTCAATTTTTTCTCATGTGAGTTGTCATGCCAAATTCACTGAAATTAAAAAATAAAATCCCCAGTGGGTTGCTAAGATCACTGCAACTGCTTTCACACATCCGTATTAATCCTCCATTGGCATCCTGGTCCCTTCACCTGCCTCGTCTATTAGACGCTGCAGCAGGACTGCTCACGAGCAGCCGGGCTTCTCTCGCGGCTCAGGCGGTGCCGCTACATCTCAAACACACAGTTGCCTGGAATGAGAGAGCCCACACAAGGAGTACATTTTCTGCCATTTAATGAATGAAGGAAGCAGCGTGAAACACAGGTCAGTGCTTCGCAGAATTCCAGTCCAGCCCAACACGTTTCGTGCCAGCACACTTCCTCATGGGCTCAGGGCAAAAGTGAATGCAGGCTGTGGCAATTAAATCCAGCACCGGTGTGACAAACATCTCAATACTCCGCCCCAATGGAGGGGCCACCCCGTGGCCTTCTGGTATTTGTGCTGCCTTCAATTTTTTCTCATGTGAGCTGTCATGCCAAATTCACTGAAATAAAAAAATAAAATCCCCAGTGGGTTGCTAAGATCACTGCAACTGCTTTCACACATCCGTATTAATCCTCCATTGGCGTCCTTGTCCCTTCACCTGCCTCGTCTATTAGGCGCTGCAGCAGGACTGCTCACGAGCAGCCGGGCTTCTCTCGCGGCTCAGGCGGTGTCGCTACATCTCAAACACACAGTTGCCTGGAATGAGAGAGCCCACACAAGGAGTACATTTTCTGCCATTTAATGAATGAAGGAAGCAGCGTGAAACACAGATCAGTGCTTCGCAGAATTCCAGTCCAGCCCAACGCGTTTCGTGCCAGCGCACTTCCTCATGGGCTCAGGGCAAAAGTGAATGCAGGCTGTGGTATTTGTAGTGCCTTCAATTTTTTCTCATGTGAGCTGTCATGCCAAATTCACTGAAATTAAAAAATAAAATCCCCAGTGGGTTGCTAAGATCACTGCAACTGCTTTCACACATCCGTATTAATCCTCCATTGGCGTCCTTGTCCCTTCGCCTGCCTCGTCTGTGTATATATATATATATATATATATATATATATATATATATATATATATATATATATATGTATGCCACAATGTGATCCTGTTTCTCTCAAAAAGCGCTTCACAGCGGGTGCGCAGCATTAGGGTCAGATCCTGACCCCCAATTAATTCCTTTTCTCCAACAAATGACGCGGCACTCCAGAGCAGGTTAGTTAATGGTATTTATTTTTACCACACAACCACTCAACCAACGCGTTTCAGCCTGGATGACCTTAATCACGGTTAGTGAGTCCTTTTTCCATTTCACCTTAAATACCCATTTCTGCCACAATGAGGCATTATGGGATTTGTAGTGTTATTCTCATTCAAAACTTTATGCATATATACAAAAAAGACATTTGGTGTGAACGGAGTGTTCTTTTGGTGATTACATTGCTTTCCATGAATCAAACTTCTTTTTCACTGGTAAAGTACCTACTTGTAGCATGAGCACAGCATTTAAACAGTGGTAATTTGTACTTCTCACTATTTACACGGATTTGAGCGTATAGTACAGCTCAATAAATCCCTTGTTGTATATTATATATCAACGCATTAATTTGTGGTTGTTATAATGGTACATTTCCAATTAATTACATATTTACAGTGTTGGGTATAGTACCCTCAAATTGTTCACCATGGTACCATTTTGGAATTTCCTTTTTCATGGGTATAGTACCCTTATGTTCGTTATAGAAGCAGTTATGTCTTTTGATTACCGCCAGTTCAGTTCTTTTGTCTTTATTCTTACTCAAGGTGTACATAAAGTTCCTCATCGATGTTTATTCCTCTGGGGAACTTGGTTCTGAGTCGTACAATGTATTTTGATTCTATCTGGCATAGTTTCTTGATTCGGTCCCCTCCTCGTTCTCCTGGAGGGATCATGTGTATTCCATAATACGTCATTGCTTTCCAGTTTCCCTTTTGGCATTGGGATAGATGTTTGGCTGTGACATATGCCATATTTCCATTTTTGACAGCACGAATGTGTTCGAGAACCATACATGGTGTGCTGCCTATGTATTTCATGCCACAGTTGCACTCTATTACATATACAACAAACTGCGATGTGCAAGAGATGTTTTGCTCAATCATGATCACATTCCCGTTGGGATCCTGTATTGCTTTCATATTCCTACCTATTTTGCAAGCCTTGCATACATTGCACTTTCTGAATCCCTTTTGTTGATCCATTAGCCAATTTGTAGGTGGCTTCTCTTGAAAGTGACTTCGCACTAGCATATCTTTTAGTGCTCTTGCTTTTCTGTAGGTGACATTCGGATGGGATCCTAACAGTTTGCCAATGTCTGGATCCCCTGAGATCAAATGCCAGTACTTCTTGATTCTATTTGTTATGATGTTGCTCTCCTTGCTGTATGTTGTAATGAATCTTGGTGCTTGTTGTTCTTTTTGCGTGTCTTCTTTCACTTTTTGAATCAATGTGTCTTCTCTTGTTTTCTTTTCTGCCCGTTTTTTGCATTTTCTCAGTGTCGTTTCATGATATCCCCTTGTTCTTAATCTTCTCATGATATCATCTAGCTTTTCCTCTGCATCTTCTTTCTTTCAGCAATTGTGTTTCATTCGGATAAATTCTCCGTAGGGGATGCTTTCCAGGAGAGATTTGGGGTGGAAGCTTGTACCATGTAATATGCTATTTGTAGTTGTCTCTTCCGGAATAGTGTAGATTGAATCTGGTCATTCTCTATATAAATTTTTGTGTCCAAAAATTCAATTTCTTTTCGATTTCTGGTACTTGTAAATGAGAGACCTATTTCATTGCTGTTCAATTTCAAGAAGTACTTGTCAAATTCCTGTTCGGTACCTCTCCATATCAGAAATAGGTCATCTCATAAATCTGACCCACAATACTATCCGGTCAAGTTCTTCCTGGTTTTCAAGGTTCCATGCTATTTCTCTCTCCCACCATCCCATTGTTATATTAGCGAAATTGGGAGAAAAGGAAATTCCCATGGCTGTGCCACAACATTGTCTGAACAATTCTTTATTGAATGTGAAGATATTGTTGGATAGGCAAATCTTGATAATTTTGATTAGCATTTCTGAATGTTTTAGTTCCGTGTTGCTTCGTTTCTTGAGAAAGAATGTGCACGCTTTCAAGCCTACTTCATGTCTTATAGAAGTGTACAGCGACACTGCATCTGTTGTTACTAGTAGGAATTCATCATTCCATGTGATCTCAGACAGAGTGCATAGCAAATCCCCAGTGTCCCTTATGTATGAGCTCATACTTTGTGCTATAGTAGCCAGGAATTGATCTACATATTTCGATACATTTTCATAGATGGAATTACATGAAGAAACTATTGGCCTCCCTGGTAGATTTTCTAGTGTTTTATGAATTTTCGGAACGAAGTAGATGGTAGGTATCATTGGGAGGTCTGTGGTTAGAAATTTTACTTCATCGTCACTGAGTAGATTTTGTTTGTGCCATTCTTTTAAGTGATTATTTAATTCCAACACCATTTTGTTTATTGGATTTTGATTCAATCTTTGATAATTCTTTACATCATTTAATTGCCTCATGGCTTCTTTTTTGTAGTCTGTTGTGTTCATCAGGACGATGTTTCCCCCTTTACTAGCGGGCTTTATCGTGACTTCACTGTTCTCCATTAGCTACTTCATGGCTTCTCTCGCTTTACTTGTTAGATTTTCCCTTTTATTTAAATGACGTTTTCTCTGCATTTGTTCTAATTCCTCAATGATTGTGTCTGAAAACAGGTCAAATCTGTTTCCTGGTGAAAGGACTCGGCAGCACTTAGACTTTTTCTTTAGACCGCTGTGTACTCTTTTATCCGTTTGAATTTCCAATGTATCTAGGATCTGTGTTTCCATCATGTCTTCTTCCTCTAAGTCATAGACTAGATCAAACATATTTTTAAGATCAAGTGCTTGGTCAATTGTCTACATTGGTAAACTTGCAGAGTTGGATGCTTCTTGTTCTGTCTCTTCTAGAGGTTTGTTTCCTTTTTTGTTGGCATGTATCTTGGCCAATTTTAGTTTTCTACATACAACTAATGTACTTCGAGAGGTTCACTATTAAATTGTTATCTGTTACTTCCGACTGTGCAATGCATATTGTTTTCTTTCGTTTTGCCCTTCTTATTTTTCTGGTGCTGGTGAGCTGTCCCTTGTTCCTCTTCCTCGGCCTCTGTTCATTGCTCTGCCGCGGCCCCCTCCTCTTGAGAGCGATTTGTCCAAATTCATTAGACGAATTTCCTCTAAAAAAGACAGTTTGCTTGTTCCGCCTACATCAAAGTAAGTTCCCCTTCACTTAAGTCGGATTCACTCGGATTCACTCATATTTCCACTACTATCCTTGCTTGTTGTAGTGGGTAATTTTTCTTTAGAGTTTCAAACCTCTTAGCAAATGTTAGTATCCTTCCCTCTAGGTAGTCCCTTTCATCCCTTCTGAACTTTCTTTGTTTTCTTTCTTCGATTTCTTTTTCAAATTTTTCTAATCTAGAGTCCATTTCCTTTCGCAATTTTGAGATTTCATCTTGATTAGGGAGAGTTTTCATTTTATCCTCCATTTCTGCTAGTTTCTTTGTAATCTCTATAACATCTTTTTTAGCATCCTTGATTAGTATGTGCATCATATTCAGAGAACACTGTAGATTATTTTCTACCCACTCATTGATTAAGGCCATCCAGGATGAAACGCGTTGGTTGAGTGGTTGTGTGGTAAAAATAAATACCATTAATAAACCTGCTGTGGAGTGCAGCGTCATTTGTTGGAGATATATATATACTTTGGAAGTATTTAATCTGCAAAGGATGTGATCCACGCGTTTCGGCTCGTCCGAACCTTATACAAGACGTCATTGTAACATCCTTATTTAAATGTACAAATGCCTAAAGTTGTCAACATTAGCAAAGAACTACATATCACTTTAAATCAAAAAGCAGGTGGCCATATTGGCCTGGTCACGATGTGAACATTCAGGAATTGATACAATAAAGAAAAGAAAACAAGTGTTAATATGCACACAGTGTCATTTCAGCATATCTTGCCCTGTGACCGCCATACTGTATGTTCGTCAACGTGATTTGTTTATAATAAACATACTTAGGATTGCAAACATCAACATAAACAATGGACTACACAGTACTTCAAAGTGAAAGGCTATTGGTCATATTAATCTGGGCACGTAGCATTTTCTAATGGTTGTTACACGAAAAAAAGGGGTGTTAATATACACACACGATACCTAAATAAAGGTCTAGCGATTATAGTTCTATTCCATTCTCAGCTCATTTAAGATGTCATGAGTGATGTAACTGACCATGTCATGAATGATGTAATGTCTGAGGTCATTAGCAGTACATTGCGGGGTCGTAAGTTATAGTTAGCTCAGGTAACTTTTACTGCTGAATTTCACTGGTTGTGTATAAGTGAAATCTGAGTCTAACTATACCATCCCTGTAATCTTTGTTTTTTTCAGTACATTTCTATATTTTTTTAACATTAAGTAAGATGCATATCACAATGGATGGTGGGGGTTTGGAAGCAGGGCCTGGCATTGTGCTGCCCTCACCCAAGCTTGCTGCTCCTGCCTTCCCTCCTCCTAGCCATCCATTTACCAAGTCCACGTCCCTGCCCCCTAATTACAGCCCTGTGTGGCTGCTGTTCTGCCACTGGCCTTCCTGCCTTCTCTGAACAGTTAGCTTGCTGCCCCATCCACCTCCTCCCTATCCTCTGTTGTCTGAATCCATGGACTAGCCTCTTCCCTCCTGCCATGCATGGTCTGATGTGCTGCCACTGCCCTCTATTTAGCATGATTTACCAGTCCACTCCTCCTGCCCTTCATTGCCCAATTCTTTGCCCCATCATTGACCTCCTGCTTAGCCTCTGTGCTTAGCATGCTGCCCCTATTCTCCTTCCCCCTGCCCTCAGATGTCTGTGTGCATGCCCCTGCTCCATCTACTCTGAGTGTTCTGTTGAGCTGCCACTGCCCTCCCATCTGCCTAGCATTGTCAGATGACTGTAACCTGTCCCTGCATCATCTACCCTGCCTGTCCACATTCCATGCCCCTATCCCCTTCCTCCTGTCCCCCATGGTCCATTTTACTGCCATACCCTTCTGCCCTCCCTGGTCTGTTGGGCTGCAACTGCTCCTCCTGCCTGCCCTGCGTGGTCTTTTGTGAGGCCCCTTCCCCTGAACTCTCTTGTCTGTGCCCAGGTCCTGACCCTCCCTTCTATCCTCCATGGTCCTTTGTGCATGCACCCTCCTTCTTGCGCCATCATAGCCATTGTGCTGCGACTAACCCTCCCGCTTGCAATACATGGTATTCTGTGCTACCACAGCCCCTTCCATCTTCCCTGTGTGGTCAGATAGTCGCCCCGGACCCCCCACCTTCCCTCCTTGGTCTGTGCGTATGCCATTATAGTCTCACTGTTGCTCTCCATGGTGTATCTTGCTTCTAGTGCCCATCCTGCCTGACCTCCATGGTCATATTGCTGCTCCTGCCCTGCTGCCCCCTAGCCCCCAGCCCTCTGTTTCCATGTGAAGACCCCTATTCCCTCCCTCCTGGCTTGTCTGTTCCATTGTAATGTCCCTGATCTGTCCCTCCTGCCCTTTATGGTCCGTTTCCATGTGCATGGTCCTGTCCCCTCCCTATTGCTTTCTATGGATTGTTGTGCTGCACTCCCGTCCCGCATGCCCTGTGTGGTGTATTGTGCTGCTGCAAACCCTGATGCCTGCCCTGTAGGGTCAGTTTGGTGCACCTCTCCACGTCCCTCCTGTCCCCTGTTATCCGAGTCCATGTCCCTACCCCAATTTCTCCTGCCTTCCATGATCCAATGTACCATACTTGCTAACATTATGAGGTAAGAGGGAGATTTTGAAAAAAAACTGGGGTATTAATATTCCCCTTTGACTTACATTGAAAAAGAGGAGATTGTAGACAGGAGACAGATCAAATAAAGCCCATTTGGGCTTAAAAACATTGGACGTGTCCTGGCTGAATCGAGTCTGTTGACATGTATGGTTGTACTACCACTACCTCTTCCTTCTGCCCACAATGGTCTATTATTTTGCCACAGCCTCTCTTGCCAGTCCTGTATTGTTGGATTGTTGCCCCTGCCCCCTTTCCACTGCCCTCCATAGTCTGTTGTGCTGCCACTGCCCTACTTGCCTGCCCAGTATGGTCAAATTGTTGCCTCTGCACCCTCCTACCTGCCTTCAATTTTCAGAGTCTGTAACCCTGGCCTCTGCCTCTCAGCAGTATCCTAATGAACAACTAGATTGCTAACATTCTATATTTATTACAAAAGTGTGGAACCCCTGACGTCATCTTGATGTAATCAATACTGTAATACCTAGAGAATTTCCTTTAGAAAGTGCATATATGAGAGGGTCTGATTTGCCGCAAAATTATGGTTAGTGCTCTAAAAAACTAAAATGAGGACATCTTTTCTGAGTTTTCAAATAGCGACAAAGCACTTTTAAATTATTTGTTATCTTTGTGTTTTTTATCCTGTTGACCACTTGATTAAATTTTGCACTTAGGGGAGAGTATGTGGTGTTACTTTCAGAACTGCAGACTTTGTAACTGGGGAAGCAGGTTGGAGTTTCTGCTTCAGCTCGACATTCTGTGATTCTTGTCAAATCACTTAAACTCCCCATGTCTAAAACCAAAATAAATATGTTCTTGTGTGATGTAACCAATGCTCATGTGAAGCACTCCAATACAAGACAAGTCTGCACTATACAAAATTGCAAAAACACAAAAAATATAAAGGGGCAGATTTACAAGCCCCTGCGCCACTTTTGTGTCATTTTTAAAATGGGAAAAATGACGCAAAAGTGGCACATGGGGCTTGTACATCTGCCCCAAAGTGTTTTGCACACTTCTGTCATTGGGTACATGTGGGCTACATCAGGGTGATATTTGTGCTACATTTGGGCACTTTTGTCTCTGGTGGCCATCTTGGGAGACTCACTGCCAGATTCATGAAAGGGCCGTTTTGCGAGTCTTTAATAGCGATTCATAAGGAATCGCTATTAAGGGCTTGCAAAGCGGGATTCATGTAGGAATTGCTAAATAAATTGCGATTCCTACACATTCCTTATTTGCGATTAGCAAATTGCTAATCGCAAATAAGGAATAACTCCCCATTCATTCCTATGGGCCTAAACGGCCTAAAGGCCCATAGGAATGAATGGGGAGTTATCCTTATTTGCGATTAGCAATTAGCTAATCGCAACTAAGGAAGCGATTTCAAGGGTGCCAGGGGTGTCCAAAGGACACCCTGTAGCACCCCTGAAATGTAATCTACATTGGTGTTGCACACACACATGTCCAAAGGACATGTGTGTGTGTAACATGCAACTTAGAAAAATGCATTTAAATGCTTTTTTCTAAGTTTTCGCTATTTACCACGAGGTTTGACCTCGCGGTAAATAGCGGCCCAAAATTGCGATTTCGCAATTTTAAAATGGTTCATGAATTGCATTTAAGGAATCTCAAATAGAGATTCCTTAATTGCAATTCTTCGCAAATGTGCGAATTCTTTATTAGCGAATTTTGCTTTTGGGATGATGAATCCCAAATGCAAAAATTGCACTCCCAAAGGGCCAGATTCTCAGAATCTGGCCCATTGCGAGCGCAATTAAGCTTGATGAATCTGGCAGTTAGTTGTTATGAAGTTTCCTAATTTCCTCATTTACTGCAGTCTCCTCAGTAGGAAATGCTTTCAGTTTTTTACTTTGATTCCATCAAGAAAGTATTCAGATATTTCACACATTTGCCATACATTCTGAATGTTAGCACTCTAGTTGCTCATTAGATCACTGTAGTAAAGCTACTGCTCACCAGGGAAGTCTGCTGCTGGTATTCAAAGTGCATGTGTCAGTCTGCATGTCAGAATTTTTTAATGAAATAGAAGAGGATTTGGGAAGTCAAAATGTGCCCTAATTTTTCTTTCTGTAGTACTAATCATAATTTTTATGGTAAAATTAACCCCCTCATTTTGTTCCTTTGCAAATTAAACGTTTTAAGTGTTACCACTTTATTCCAATCAAGACGGCTTCAGGTGTGCCATACTTTTGTCATAAGTAAGACTGTTAGCGTTCTAGTTGTTCTTTAGAACACTCTGGGACAAACTGTCATTGGGCTATACTGGGGCTACATCTGGGTGATATTTGTGCTACATTTGGGCTCTTTTGTCTCTGGTGGCCATCTTGGTAGACTTATTTGTTATGAAGTTTCCTAATTTCCTCATTTACTACAGTCTCCTCAGTAGGAAATACTTTCAGTTTTTTACTTTGATTCCACCAAGAAGGCATTCAGATGTGTCACTCATTTGCCATAAATTCTGAATGTTAGCACTCTAGTTGCTTATTATATCCCTGTAGTAAAGCTACTGCTCACCAGTGAAGTCTGCTGCTGGTATTGAAAGTGCATGTTTCAGTCTGCATGTTAATGAAATAGAAGAGGATTTGAGAAGTCACTCAAAATGTGCCCTCATTTTTCTTTCTGCAGCACTAATCATACTTTCCATGGCAAAATGAACCCCCTCATTTTGTTCCTTTTAAAATTAAATGTTTTAAGTGTTATCTGTTAGCGCTCTAGTTGTTCTTTATAACACTCTGGGAAGCTGCAGTAGAACACAAAGGAATCAACTGACAGTCTCTCTGCCCTTGTTGGATGTACATGTTTTACTGAGAATGTCAGACTTCATTCTCACATGACTGAGAAAGATAATGTGAATTTACAGAAAATATGCTCTCAGTTTAGCTTATAGATCACCTTCCAAACCTCTGTGGGAAAACCATGAGAAAATAGTTTTCTCTCAAACATGATTCATGATATCCTAGCAGAAGGCTTTTTCACATGGTACAATCACTTAGAACACACCACAATTCCTAAAATAAATATGGTACCATCAACAAATGATATATAATGTAACTAAAGTCTTAACACCTTCTATTGACTGCAATGCTTTTTAATGAGGTGCTATCATGCATATTGGTCCCAGGATGGCTGCCAACACTTCTTGGATGAAGTGCTGACAGTCAATCAGATCTCACGATGAGATGTGTGGTTAGGCTCCGCTCAGATATTTTTCTTTTTCTAATTTCTCATGAACTACTGAACGGATTTACACCATTTAACAAAAAGGGCTCTTTCTAAACCAAGGGCTGCCTTTTTCCCAAATTTGGTGTAATTCCGTTCAGCAGTTCGGACTGTAGCCTTGTCTAACGTTTCCTATGGAGAATTGCCTGGAGGAAACACGTTTTGGGACCCCCTTTATTCTCAGCCCCTGCTTGCCGAATCACCTCGAACTTTTTAAGATAGGAGCGGACCGAAGCGGGCCATAAGTTTTGAAAATTTGGCGAAGATTCATCAATCGGCGCCAAAGTTATTGGGAATAGAATGTTGCGGTTTTCCTATCGTAACTAGGTCCTAACTATAACTACCTACTGAAGACTGCCAGTAGGTGATATATATACACACACACATACACACACACACGCACACACATATATTACGGTCATCACTAGGTAGTTGTTATAGTTAGGAACTTGTTTCTTTTCAAAAAGCATTTTTCTTTTGCCAATATCTTCGGCGCCGTTTGACGAATCTTCGTGAACTTTTCAAAACTAATGGTTCCCTCAGGTCAGCTCCTGCTTGAAAGTTTCAGGGTAATTCGTCAAGTGGGGGCCAAGAAAAAGGGGGGTCCCAAAACGCGTTTTCCCCATGTTAATTTCCATAGAATATTTAGACAAAGCTACAGCCCAAACTGCTGAATGGAATTACACAACATTTGGCAAAAGGGTGGGTCTTGGTTCAAAAAGTGTGCTTTTTTAAATGGTGTAAATCCGTTCAGTAGTTCCTGAAAAATTAAAAAAATAAAAATATTGATATTTGTGGGCCGAGGCATATTTGCGAACCCTCCCGAGCACAAGCTTGATTTTGATTGGCTGTCAACATTCCAAATCAGGAAGTGTTGGCAGCCATCTTGTGACTTGGTAAAACCAGTTAAAGAAGCATTTGTAATGTAATAGGTCTCACATTTGCAAGAGTTAGAGCTATTGGCGTTGTAAATTTAAAGGTTTTTTACTCATGTTTTTTAGAGTTGAGTGGATGTACCTTGTGTGTAGTGGAATTATGTGGTATGTGGTGCATTGAAATTATGTGGATAGAAAGTATGTGGTATTTAGTGTATAGGAATTATGTAGACTAGGATTATGTTTTATGGAGAGTTATTATGTGGTATGGTAGTCTGTGTTGTGGAGTGGTAACCTCAGGTTTAGTCTTCCTTGTTTCCATAGAAGCTAAATTATGAACTCAATGAGACAAAAAACAGAAGGAATCACTGAGGAGCACTTCTGAAACTAGTCAGAGGTATGAGCAGGGCCACTGAAATTATGTGACTGTTTGGCTGCACCGACTTTCACACAATTTAACATTTTCCGCATTAGCCACATAATCCATCATCTGCTGCCTAATCTGCAGATTTGAACGAAAAAAGCCTTGATTCTAGCTCAAACTGCTCAAACGTTACCAAAACTGCAGCAATAAGTGTTACAGCATGGTGGAAGGTCCTTTGCAAACCTAGAATGGTCACCTGTTACTTATTGTTAAATGTGATTGTTAAATTGGTACTAATGGGGTGTATGACACTCTTGCTACTTTCTGTGCCTCGCTTGTCTCTTTCTGCATTTCTGTTGCTTGTTTAGGGACCTTTCTTTCTTTTTCTGCACTTCTCTTGCCTCTTTCTGCAAATCATATCTACTTTCTTCACCTCTTTTGCGTCTTTCTGCATCTCTGTTGCCTCTCTCTGCACCTCACTTGCTTCTTTGTGCACCCTTCTTGGCTCTTTCTGCATCTCTCTTGCCTCTTTCTACACCCCTATTCCCTCTTTCTGCTCCTCTGATTCTTCTTTCTACACTTTTTTGTTTCTTTCTGCATCCCTCTTGCTTCTTTCTGCACCCCTCTTGCCAATGTCTCCACCTCTGTTCCCCGTTTTTGCTTCTCTGTTGCATCTTTCTGCACTTCTCTTGCTTCTTTCTCCACCCGCATCACTCTTTCTGCACCACTTGTGCTTCTTTTGGCACCCCACTTCCTTCTTTCTGTACCCCTCTTGCCTCTTTCTGTACCTCTCTTGGCTTCTTTATGTACCCATCTTGCCACTTTCTCCATCCCTGTTCCTCCTTTTTGTATCTCTGTTGCTTCTTTCTGCACTTCTCTTGCCTCTTTTTCAACTCCTCATCCCTCTTTCTGCATCTCTGTTGCTTGTTTCTGCACTTCTCTTGCTTCTTTCTGCACCTCTGCCCCTTCTTTGTGCAACCCTTGTGCCTCTTTCTGTACCCTCTTCCCTCTTTCTGCACCCCTCTTGCCTCTTTCTGCACCTCTGTTGGGTCTTTCTGCACCTCTGTTGATTTTTCTGTACTTCTAATGCTTCTTTCTACACCTCTCTTGCTTATTTCTGCACCCCACTTGCCTCTTTCTGCACCCTTCTTCCCTCTTTGTACACCTCTCTTGTCTCTTTCTGCACCCCTCTAGCCTCTTTCTGCATCTCTTTTGCTTGTTTCTGCTCTTCTTTTGCCTCTTTCTGTACCCCTCTTGCCTCCTTCTGCACCTCTGTTGTTTCTTATTCCACTGCTCTTGCTTCTTTCTGCACCTCTCTTGTAGGTTTCTGCACCCCTCTTGCCTTTTTCGGTACCCCTCTTCTCTCTTTCTGCACCCCTGCTCCCTCTTTCTGCACCTCTTCTGCCTGTTTCTGCACCTCTTCTCCTATCTGAACTTCTCTTGTCTCTTTCTGCTCCTTTGTTGCTTCTTTCTGTACTTCTCTTGCTTTTTTCTGCACCTCTCTTGCATCTTTCTGCACCTCTCTTGCCTCTTTCTGCACCCTTCTTCCCTCTCCCTGCACATCTCTTGCCTCTTTATGCACCTCTCCTGCCTCTTTCTGCACACACAGGGCTACTTTTAAACTGACTTCAGGCTCAGCAGTGCACACACGCAAGTGCAGAAAAGAGTTGCAGGCCTCTAGACTGCAGTGCCCTATTATAAGCTTGGGACTTAGAGGTAGTTTTAATACCTGTTAGAACAGGGGGTCTCTAGTTGGCACTGTCCAAATAGGGACCCTTGCTTCTAGTCAGGGTAAGGAGGATACACTATTTAGATAACCCTGCTCACCCCCTTGGTAGCTTGGCACGAGCAGTCAGGCTTATCAAAGGCAATGTGCTAAGTATTTGTACCAACACTCACAGTAACACAGTGAAAACACCACAAACTGACTCCACAACAGTTTAGAAAAATAAAGGTATTTAATCTAAACTACACGAGACCAAAACGACAAAAATCCAACATACACAGTTCAAGAATATGGTTTCAAATGAGTTCTTAAGTTTGCGTTAAAATAATCCACAGTTGCGTCTAGTTTTAGCCAACAGTATCTTTAGATGCAACACAAGTTCCAAGTGAAAGCTGTAGCGCTCAAAAGCAAGCGATGCGTCACTCCTGAGACCCTGGGGAGGCGATGCAACAACCCCACTGGACGCAGCGGGCGTGTTGCGCTGACTCCGGTCTGAATGGGGAGGGATGCGATACCTTGCGTGGATTCCGGTGCACAGGTTTCGGTGGAATTGGCTTGCAAAAGGTACTATGCGATGATCTTTGAGGCGGCGATGATCTCCGGTGCGGTGACGATGCACGGCTCAGCGTCGATCTTCTCCTCTCGCGGCCCCTCGATGCGATGGCTCTGCGACGACTCTCATAGCGATGTGATACGGTCTGCATGCAAGCAGTGCGACGATCTCACTCAGTGACGACAGGCTTTGCGACAATACTCGCAGCGATGGTAATCTTCCCGCACCGGACTGGTGCGTCCCGCAAGCGAAGGATGCGACGACTCTGGCAGCGGCAATAGACGCTGCGACGATCTTGGCCTTCGCGGCGGCGGGAATTTCCTCACACGGACAGGGATGCGCTCCGCAAGCGAGCGATGCGTTAAAACTTGCTGAAAGTCTTTAAAATCTTGGTTTCCTGCTCCCCAACACATGTCCAACTTCCAGAGGCACCACAAGTTCAGGGAAGCTGGGGGTGAAGTCACGCCCATGGAGATTCCTTCAAGCAAGGGGACACAGCACAAAGCAAAGTCCTTCCCCTCTCCTTGGCAGCAAAGCAACTGCAGGTCAGTACAGAAAAGAAACAGCAGTACAGTCTTCCTTCTTCAGTCTTCCAGCTTTCTCCTTGGCAGAGGGTCCTTCTTGATTCCAGGATAATCTAATTTTCTGTAGACTGGGGTCCTGTACTTATACCCCTAAAAATCTTGGTTCCCTTTGTGCAGGAGGGCTCTGGACCCGGTCTGAACCAGTTCTGGGTGTTCCTTGAGCACTTTGTTTTCCTGGCCTCTCCTTTCCTTTCAGAGAGAGGGGCAGAGTTGTCAGCCACCCAGCAGGAGGTGGAGCCAGCATTGTGGAAGGCAGGCACAGCCCTATTCAGGCCCAGGTGCTATCCCCTCCCATCACTCAGATCCAATCATTCAGCGTAGGGCCGACTAATCCAGCCTCCTGGGGACTCCCCAGCCCCTGTCACTCTCAAACCAGACAGTCCATTCACAAACAGGCCAAGGTACACAGAAAGGTAAGACAAGAAAGCAGCCACTTTCTAAAAGTGCTGTTCTCAAACACAGGATTTAAAAACCACCTTTCCTAAAAGATGCGTTATTAAATTCTGAGTTCAGGGATACCAGACTTTTATGTCCCACCTTGCTCCTATGGGATGATATGCTGGTAGCCACTGTACCCAGCATTTCCCATGATAGCCTATGGGCAAGATAGGCTTACAATAGTGAAACAATGGCTGTCATTCACTATCAGAGCATGTTACCTGCACTAGTACATGCTCTACCTTTCACATACACTGCACCCTGCCCAAGGGGGTACCTTCGGCCTGCCATAGGGGTGACCAATGTGCACAGAAAGGGATGGGTTAGGTCTGGTCAGTGGAGACACTGACGAGGTGGACATGGCAGTTCACAGACTGCACACAGGCATGGTGGTGGCAGGCCTGAGACACCATTTTAGGGCTACTCATGTGGGTGGCACAATCAGTGCTGCAGGACCACTAGTAGCATTTGAATCACCGGCCCTGGCACACTCAGTGCACTTTACTAGGGACTTCTGGGTGATACAAATAAGTCAATCATGGAGAACCAATTACAATCATACTTTACACGGGGTGCACTTGCACTTTGACACTGATGAGCAGTGGCAAAGTGTCCAAAGCATCTAAACCAGCAAAAACTAAATCCAGCACAGCGTCAAAAATACAGGAGGCATTGGCAAAAAGACAGGGGAAACCACTTCAAAGATGCAAGGTCTAACAATACCCCTGCCCTATTATGTACTAGGGCCATACAAGGGAGGTCATGCCAATCACAGGGGTTTCCCAACCCATAGTGTATCCTAGTATATGTAGGAATCAATCAATCAATCAAACATGCCATTTGTATAGCGCACTACTCACCCGGGAGGGTCTCAAGGCGCTTGGGGGGAGGGGTATGCTACTGCTCGAACAGCCAGGTCTTGAGTTGTTTCTTGAAGGCGAGATGGTCCTGGGTCAGCCGAAGGTGGATGGGGAGGGAGTTCCAAGTCTTGGCAGCCAGGTAAGAGAAGGATCTTCCTCCGGCGGTGGCTCTTCGGATGCGTGGTACGGCTGCGAGGGCGAGGCTGGTGGACCATAGCTGGTGGGTGGGCGTGTAGAAGGTCAGGCGGTCGTTGAGGTACTTGGGGCCCAGGTCGTGGAGAGACTTGTGTGCGTGGGTGAGGAGCCGGAACGTGATCCTCTTGTCGACGGGGAGCCAGTGCAGGTTCCTCAGGTGGCTGGAGATGTGGCTGCGTCGGGGGGCATCCAGGATGAGTCGGGCGGAGGCGTTCTGGATGCGCTGGAGTCTTTTCTGTAGCTTGGCTGTGGTTCCGGCGTAGAGGGCGTTTCCGTAGTCCAGTCGGCTGGTGACGAGTGCCTGGGTGACAGTCTTCCTGGTCTCGGCCGGGATCCAGTGGAAGATCTTGCGAAGCATACGCAGGGTGTTGAAGCACGATCAGGAGACGGCGTTGACTTGTCTGGTCATCGAGAGGGAGGGGTCCAGGATGAAGCCCAGGTTGCGTGCGTGGTCGGTTGGCTTGGGTGCGGTGCCCAGGGCTGGGGGCCACCAGGAGTCGTCCCAGGCGGAGGGCGAAGATCCCAGGATGAGGACTTCCGTCTTGTCCGAGTTCAGTTTCAGGCGGCTGTCCTTCATCCACTCGGCGACGTCTTTCATCCCTTCGTGTAGGCAGGTTCTGGCGGTGTCGGGGTCTCTGGTAAGGGAGAGGATCAGCTGGGTGTCGTCGGTGTAAGAGATGATGTTGAGGTTGTGCTGGCGTGCGATGGCTGCGAGAGGTTTCATGTAGATGTTGAAGAGGGTGGGGCTGAGTGAAGATCCTTGCGGGACGCCGCAGATGACTTCGGTGGCCTCGGAGCGAAACGGGGGGAGGCGGACTCTTTGTGTTCTTCCGGCGAGGAACGAGATGATCCACTCCAGTGCCTTCTCTTGGATACCGATGTTGCTGAGGCGCTGGACTAGGGTGCGGTGGCAGACCGTGTCGAACGCAGCGGAGAGGTCCAGGAGGATGAGGGCCACTGTTTCCCCCTTGTCGAGCAGGGTCCGGATGTCGTCGGTGGCTGCGATGAGGGCGGTCTCGGTGCTGTGGTTGGCTCTGAAGCCGGACTGCGAGGGGTCGAGGGATCCGTTCGTCTTGAGGAAGGCGGTCAGCTGTCTGTTGACGATCTTCTCGATGACTTTAGCAGGAAAAGGGAGGAGCGAGATGGGGCGGAAGTTTTTGAGATCGGTGGGGTCCGCTGTAGGTTTCTTCAGGAGGGCGCTTATCTCGGCGTGCTTCCAGCTCTCCGGGAAGGTGGCGGTGTTGAAGGAGGCGTTGATGATGTTCCGGAGTTGGGGTGCGATGGTGGAGTCGGCCTTGTTGAAGACGTGGTGTGGGCAGGGGTCGGTCGGTGATCCGGAGTGGATGGTGTTCATCGTGCAGGCTGTGTCTTCGGTGGTCACCGTGGTCCAGGTGCGAAGGGTGGCGGTGGGGGGCGTTGGTTCGACGGTTGAGTGCGTGGGTGGGGCGCCGAAGCTGTTGTGGATGTCGGCGATCTTGCGGTGGAAGAACGAGGCGAGGGAGGCGCAGAGGTCTTGTGACGGAGTGATGTCGTTGGTGCCGGTGCTGGGGTTGGAGAACTCCTTGACGATAGTGAAGAGCTCTTTGCTGTCGTGGGCGTTGTTGTCCAGTCGTTCCTTCAGGGATTTCTTCTTGGTGGTGCGGATGAGCTGGTGGTGCTTGCGGGTAGCGTGTTTGAGGGTGGTCATGTTGTCGGTGGTCCGGTCGAGGAGCCAGGCTTTCTCGAGCGTGCGGCAGGTCTTCTTGGAGTCCTTGAGGTCGTCGGTGAACCAGGATGCCTTCTTGCTTCTGGGTCTGCTGGGAGGGTTCTTTAGTGGCGCGAGGTCGTCGGCACAGGCGGTCAGCCACTGTGTGAAGTTGCGGGCTGCTTCGTTGGGGTCCGTTGTGTTGGCGGGTGGGCTCTGTCTGAGGGAGGTGGTGAGCTGGTCTGCGGTGATCTTGCTCCAATTCCTGTGAGGTACCTGTTGCGGGTGGTGGTGGGTCGTGGATCTTTTGAAGCTGAAGTGGACGCAGCTGTGGTCGGTCCAGTGGAGTCCGGTGGCGTGGCTGAAGGTGATGTACTTGCTGGAAGAGAAGACGGGATCAAGCGTGTGGCCGGCGTAGTGGGTGGGGGTGTTGACCAGTTGCTTGAGTCCGAGGTTGGCGAGGTTTTCCAGCAGGGCGTTGGTGTTGCGGTCCTTGTTGTTCTCCAGGTGGAAGTTGAGGTCCCCGAGGAGGATGTAGTCGGTGGAGGGGAGGGCGTGCGGGCTGATGAAGTCTGTGATGTCTTCGCTGAATTGTGTGCGTGGTCCCGAGGGTCTGCAGACGAGGGTGCCTCTGAGGGTCGTCTTAGGGTCGGTGTGAATCTGGAAGTGGAGATGTTCGGCTGCGGCGAAGGAGTCGTTGGCGTCGGTCGTGATGCGGATGGTGTTCCTGTGGACGATGGCGATGCCACCTCCGGTCTGGTTGATGCGGTCCCTCCTGATGATCTTGTACCCGTCCGGGATGGCGATGGCGATGTTGGGTGCAGAGGAGGCGTTCATCCAGGTTTCCGTGAGGAAGGCGACGTCCGGTGATGTAGCGTCGAGGAGGTTCCAGAGTTCCACGGCGTGTCTGTGGACGGGGCGGGTGTTGATCAGGATGCACTTGAGGTGGTTGCTGCTGGTGTTTGTCTTGGCGGGTGCGGGGCAGGTTCGGAGGCAGGTGAACTTGCAGGTGCAGCAGGTGAAGGGTCCGTGGGTGCGTCTTGGGGTGGCTCGGCAGCAGGCGTGGGTCCGGCCGGCATTGAGTGCGTTGAGAGTGGCGGCGGCGTAGGTCAGTCGGGTCGTCTTGCCTCGGCGGGGAGGGCCAGGGGTCCTGGCGCTGGGCGCGGGCCAGGCGCGGACGGGCGCAGACGGGCTTACCTTTGGCACACCTTCGGCGCTCAATCGGCGCTCCTGCTGCGCGCGTCCGCTGCGCGGTCGCTCTGGGGGCGTCATAAGTAAGGAGCCGGGAGGGAGGAGCAGCTGGGTGGCGGGAGCGGGCGAAGAATGGAATCACAGGGGGGCGGGACCGCAGGGAGGCAGCGGCGGGAAATTCCAAGAAGCAGCGGGCAGCGGGAAATTCCCAGGAGCAGCGGGAAATTCCCAGGAGCAGCGGGAAATTACCAGGAGCAGCGGGCAGCGAGCGAAGGAATCTGCAGGCAGGAGGCGTCAAAGGCAGGCAGGAGCAGCAGCAGTGAGTGGGGTGACCAAGCCCTGTGGAATGTTCACTATATTCTGTCTTTCAGCATAGCACTGGCTCCAGGCCTGGTTAGGCAGAGCCCAGGGTCAGTCAGAGTCAGTTACCACCAGTACCAGTTGGCAAAAAGTTGGGGGGTGTCCAGGGCACAGGATGACTTTGCAATAAGGCCTCTTCTGCACTTCTGTTGTTTCTTTCTGCATAACTCTTGCTTCTTTCTGTATCTTTCTTCCTCTTTCTCGACTTCTGTTGCCTCTTTCTGCATTTCTCTTGAATCTTTCTGCGCCTTTCTTCCTCTTTCTGCACATGTCCTCCTCTGTAGGCATAGTTAGAAAGGAACATTTAAAAAACCTTAGAAATTCACTGAAAAAAACACAGGTTTCAGGTATATTATAGTTAGTTGGACATTTCACTCGTACAAAACCAGAGTTGAGTTAACTATAACTCGCACCCCCGCCATGCACATCACGTCACATATTGCATCATTCATGACATGGTCAATGACATCACTGAAGACATCACTGATGACATCATCCACGTGATAATCTGATGCACCTCCTCACACCCTAATATAATCTTTGATACACCCACTTTAAAGTACAGACTACCATTTTCAAAACCATAGACACACCAATATCAGTTACTACAAATTCATGCACTGATTCCTAGGTCTACACACAAATTCACTAATTCACCCATACAGTCACTCATACATGCAGACACTGATCAATGCAGCTCTATCATATGCACTCATACACCTATACAGACACTCACACACCACCACTCATCCACAGAGTTACTCATTCACCTAGTCAGTCATGCAAAGAATCAATCCCACTCCCTTTTACTCACCTATACAGTTATATACACACCACGTCACTTATTCATACAGATACTAACACATACTTTCTCTCTCATACAATCACTGATACAAGCGCACACTCATCCATAGAGCCACTCTCACAATCAGTCAGTCAGTCAAATACACTTTATTCGATTTGTTAAAAATCATAAAAGGCATAAAAGTTGCATACATGGTTAAAATAAACAATTCATGAATGTACAAAATCCGTGCTTGGCCCAGGTAAGAAGATACACTACAAATTACACGAAATAGAATCAATATAGGAAATACCATGATTAATATAGTACATTTGGTGACACGTGTTTATTCTTAATTCTAAATGCCACCACTAAAAAGCTTGCCACACAATAAAAACTCTCACAATCACTCACTCTCACATATAGTCATTAATATACCCCAACACTCACATGTACTGCCTTTCACATATGTAGTAACTCACACATGTACCACTGAGACATCCATTCACTCACCGGCACACCCATACACACACTCACCCACCTTTACAGCCCTTCACAGATACACTCTTGAACCCATACACCCAGTGAAGCACCCACTCTCACATCTATGTACAGAGACACACCGCCCACCCACTCACACAGACACTCAGGCACCCATAAAGATACTCCGACAACCAATCAATAAACCACATAGACACTCATGTAGCTTCTCACCAACCCATGCAGCCACTTACACACCAACTGACAGACTGATACAGACATTCACACAGTTTAGTCACTAACCCATGCATTCAGAAAGACACTTTGAATCACTCACTTATACAGCCAGTCACACACCTACTAAATCATCCATTCAGACACTTATACACCCACTCATTCTTCAATACACCTTGGCATATCTATCTATACTAATATTATAAAGAGAGAGGAACCACAGCACCAATCACAACACCCAATACAGCATTGGAAAGGGCAGTTGCAGCAGAAGGACATAGGCTATACAGATGCCCACCATATACATTTGAAAGTTAAAAGAACCTTACCAGCAAAGTAGTCCCTTGTGGGCGTGGGCGGGGCACGGCATGACGACAAAAAAAGCGTTCCTTAAACGTGTGCGTTGTGCTGGGGGCGTGAACAAGGCCAATGGGCGTGGCAATTGCAATTGCGTGGCAGCAAGGGGTGTGGCCAATGGGCGCGACAACCGGAAACAATCACGTGGGACATCCCCCCAAAAAAAAGCATGCCTTGAGGGCGTGTTGAAACCAAATGTGTGCGTTGGGCCGGGGGCGTGACCAAGGCCAATGGGTGCAGCAATTGCGCGGGAGCAAGGGGCGTGGCCAATGGGCGCGGTAATTGCCGGGGCTTAGGCGGGGGCAGACACGACTGATCGTGCCTGCGGGGACAATAACTGCACAGTATCCTGCACGCTGTCAGCCAGTCAACTCTCTGCATAAAGGACCGTGTCTGTGGGGACACTAACTGCAGCGTCTCTTGCGCGCTGTCACACACTCAACTCTCTGCATAAACGAATCGACACCAGGCACACAACATCAACCAGGGCTGGAGCCGGGCTCAGGCGGCGGATGACGCGACTAAGCGCGCCTGCTGGGACACTAACCTTTGAAGTGACTGCACTTTCCCACACGTGCAGCGTCTCCAGCACGCACTGTCACCCACTCAACTCTCTGCATCAACGACTTTACACCACAAGCACAACATCAAACAAAACTGGAGCCGGGCCTCAATCGGGGGATGACGCGATTCAGCATGCCTGCGTGGACACGAAATTTACAACTGAATGCACTTTCACACACGCTTACCTACGGAAGTGGAGTACATACACATTAGAGACATCTGCTAATACTTCTTACTTCGAGGTACACACAGTATCTGCATACACATGCCTAACTATTGTGACACTTCATGCTAAAAATGTTCTCTACTACGAGATTTTAAAATACATTTTCCTTGCCTATTACACACATTCTATTTCATACCCTTGGACTTTGACTTGAGCGTGATGTTCTGAGAGCGTTGCTATTGGTGTTGTTTTGGAATATATATATATATATATATAGATATATATATATATATATATATCTATATATATATATATATTTTTTTTTTTTAGAGGAGTAGCAATTGTGAGCTGGACTAAGCAATAGCCGATTCAGGGCACAATTATGAAACAGCACTAGGAAACAATGATATGGAAATTACGATTGAATTATGTGTATATATTCTTTTCCTAGTACCGTCATAACTGTAGCAAAATATCACATGAATTTTGTTTGTCCATATTATTTTCCTTTTTTTGCACAAGCACTTTACACTTTGTTTGTTTTGCACAATTCTAGAAAACACACTACAAGATGGCTGCTATGTATTTTTAAATTAAGTATTGCAGAAGTTCGTCTTTTATGTCTATGAATATTCATGACGTATGGTGGTTTTAAATGCCTATGTGTTTGCACTTACAAACTGACATTGACAAAGCCGTGAGGCGAAACGCGTCTGTCTGTGCGGGGGTCTTTGCACCAATAAAGCATTTATGCTTTGGATTCTTCGTGCGTGCCTCTCCTCTTTTCAAACCGAATGAGGGTCTGACGGTGAAGAAATATATATATATATATATATATATAAATATATATATATTCAAACAAGATGCCTGTGACATGAGAGGCACACTGCAGGGCTCTCCTCTCCGGGCTGAAATGTCACAGCGCGCTTCTGCACGTTGCAAGGAGTAATGTGCCCGACGCGTTTCTGGGGGACTCCATCCCCGTCATCAGGGGCTGCTTCCAGTCAAATCTCGATGTAATTCACATGATTTATGGACATTTTTTATCAGGCAAATCCATAGGCAAGCATGTGGCCTGTTGAGTTGGAATTATGGGATTTGTAGTCCGTGGTGAAAAATACACCTAGATAATCTTGGATGAATGGTGCTTCAATTTGATGCCTTGAGTAGGCTTGCTTTTTGTGCTTTGGCGCGCTGTTATTAAAATGACGAGTCCTGCGCTCCTGTTGCAGCCAAGAAGTTTGGATGCTTTGAGCTTCATCCTGCCGCTCCTCATTACAGAGCAGCAGGCGATGGTGCCCTCACCGCGGCCAGGCTGCCGCGTAGAAATATTCAAACAAGATGCCTGTGACATGAGAGGCACACTGCAGGGCTCTCCTCTCCGGGCTGAAATGTCACAGCGCGCTTCTGCACGTTGCAAGGAGTAATGTGCCCGACGCGTTTCTGGGGGACTCCACCCCCGTCATCAGGGGCTGCTTCCAGTCAAATCTCGATGTAATTCACATGATTTATGGACATTTTCTATCAGGCAAATCCATAGGCAAGCATGTGGCCTGTTGAGTTGGAATTATGGGATTTGTAGTCCGTGGTGAAGAATACACCTAGATAATCTTGGATGAATGGTGCTTCAATTTGATGCCTTGAGTAGGCTTGCTTTTTGTGCTTTGGCGCGCTGTTATTAAAATGACGAGTCCTGCGCTCCTGTTGCAGCCAAGAAGTTTGGATGCTTTGAGCTTCATCCTGCCGCTCCTCATTACAGAGCAGCAGGCGATGGTGCCCTCTCCGCGGCCAGGCTGCAGCGTAGAAATATTCAAACAAGATGCCTGTGACATGAGAGGCACACTGCAGGGCTCTCCTCTCCGGGCTGAAATGTCACAGCGCGCTTCTGCACGTTGCAAGGAGTAATGTGCCCGACGCGTTTCTGGGGGACTCCACCCCCGTCATCAGGGGATGCTTCCCGCGGAGAGGGCACCATCGCCTGCTGCTCTGTAATGAGGAGCGGCAGGATGAAGCTCAAAGCATCCAAACTTCTTGGCTGCAACAGGAGCGCAGGACTCGTCATTTTAATAACAGCGCGCCAAAGCACAAAAAGCAAGCCTACTCAAGGCATCAAATTGAAGCACCATTCATCCAAGATTATCTAGGTGTATTCTTCACCACTGACTACCAATCCCATAATTCCAACTCAACAGGCCACATGCTTGCCTATGGATTTGCCTGATAGAAAATGTCCATAAATCATGTGAATTACATCGAGATTTGACTGGAAGCAGCCCCTGATGATGGGGGTGGAGTCCCCCAGAAACGCGTCGGGCACATTACTCCTTGCAACGTGCAGAAGCGCGCTGTGACATTTCAGCCCGGAGAGGAGAGCCCTGCAGTGTGCCTCTCATGTCACAGGCATCTTGTTTGAATATTTCTACGCGGCAGCCTGGCCGCGGAGAGGGCACCATCGCCTGCTGCTCTGTAATGAGGAGCGGCAGGATGAAGCTCAAAGCATCCAAACTTCTTGGCTGCAACAGGAGCGCAGGACTCGTCATTTTAATAACAGCGCGCCAAAGCACAAAAAGCAAGCCTACTCAAGGCATCAAATTGAAGCACCATTCATCCAAGATTATCTAGGTGTATTCTTCACCACGGACTACAAATCCCATAATTCCAACTCAACAGGCCACATGCTTGCCTATGGATTTGCCTGATAGAAAATGTCCATAAATCATGTGAATTACATCGAGATTTGACTGGAAGCAGCCCCTGATGACGGGGGTGGAGTCCCCCAGAAACGCGTCGGGCACATTACTCCTTGCAACGTGCAGAAGCGCGCTTTGACATTTCAGCCCGGAGAGGAGAGCCCTGCAGTGTGCCTCTCATGTCACAGGCATCTTGTTTGAATATTTCTACGCTGCAGCCTGGCCGCGGAGAGGGCACCATCGCCTGCTGCTCTGTAATGATGAGCGGCAGGATGAAGCTCAAAGCATCCAAACTTCTTGGCTGCAACAGGAGGGCAGGACTCGTCATTTTAATAACAGCGTGCCAAAGCACAAAAAGCAAGCCTACTCAAGGCATCAAATTGAAGCACCATTCATCCAAGATTATCTAGGTGTATTCTTCACCACGGACTACAAATCCCATAATTCCAACTCAACAGGCCACATGCTTGCCTATGGATTTGCCTGATAGAAAATGTCCATAAATCATGTGAATTACATCGAGATTTGACTGGAAGCAGCCCCTGATGACGGGGGTGGAGTCCCCCAGAAACGCGTCGGGCACATTACTCCTTGCAACGTGCAGAAGCGCGCTGTGACATTTCAGCCCGGAGAGGAGAGCCCTGCAGTGTGCCTCTCATGTCACAGGCATCTTGTTTGAATATTTCTACGCGGCAGCCTGGCCGCGGAGAGGGCACCATCGCCTGCTGCTCTGTAATGAGGAGCGGCAGGATGAAGCTCAAAGCATCCAAACTTCTTGGCTGCAACAGGAGCGCAGGACTCGTCATTTTAATAACAGCGCGCCAAAGCACAAAAAGCAAGCCTACTCAAGGCATCAAATTGAAGCACCATTCATTCAAGATTATCTAGGTGTATTCTTCACCACTGACTACAAATCCCATAATTCCAACTCAACAGGCCACATGCTTGCCTATGGATTTGCCTGATAGAAAATGTCCATAAATCATGTGAATTACATCGAGATTTGACTGGAAGCAGCCCCTGATGACGGGGGTGGAGTCCCCCAGAAACGCGTCGGGCACATTACTCCTTGCAACGTGCAGAAGCGCGCTTTGACATTTCAGCCCGGAGAGGAGAGCCCTGCAGTGTGCCTCTCATGTCACAGGCATCTTGTTTGAATATTTCTACGCGGCAGCCTGGCCGCGGAGAGGGCACCATCGCCTGCTGCTCTGTAATGAGGAGCGGCAGGATGAAGCTCAAAGCATCCAAACTTCTTGGCTGCAACAGGAGCGCAGGACTCGTCATTTTAATAACAGCGTGCCAAAGCACAAAAAGCAAGCCTACTCAAGGCATCAAATTGAAGCACCATTCATCCAAGATTATCTAGGTGTATTCTTCACCACGGACTACAAATCCCATAATTCCAACTCAACAGGCCACATGCTTGCCTATGGATTTGCCTGATAGAAAATGTCCATAAATCATGTGAATTACATCGAGATTTGACTGGAAGCAGCCCCTGATGACGGGGGTGGAGTCCCCCAGAAACGCGTCGGGCACATTACTCCTTGCAACGTGCAGAAGCGCACTGTGACATTTCAGCCCGGAGAGGAGAGCCCTGCAGTGTGCCTCTCATGTCACAGGCATCTTGTTTGAATATTTCTACGCGGCAGCCTGGCCGCGGAGAGGGCACCATCGCCTGCTGCTCTGTAATGAGGAGCGGCAGGATGAAGCTCAAAGCATCCAAACTTCTTGGCTGCAACAGGAGCGCAGGACTCGTCATTTTAATAACAGCGCGCCAAAGCACAAAAAGCAAGCCTACTCAAGGCATCAAATTGAAGCACCATTCATCCAAGATTATCTAGGTGTATTCTTCACCACGGACTACAAATCCCATAATTCCAACTCAACAGGCCACATGCTTGCCTATGGATTTGCCTGATAGAAAATGTCCATAAATCATGTGAATTACATCGAGATTTGACTGGAAGCAGCCCCTGATGACGGGGTGGAGTCCCCCAGAAACGCGTCGGGCACATTACTCCTTGCAACGTGCAGAAGCGTGCTGTGACATTTCAGCCCGGAGAGGAGAGCCCTGCAGTGTGCCTCTCATGTCACAGGCATCTTGTTTAAATATATATATACATATTCACTGGGAAAAAAATAGGTTTCAGGGGCATTATAATTAGTTGGACATTTCACTCGTACAAAACCATAGAAATTCCCCCGTTATAGTTAGTTCAGCTAAATATAAATTGCGGGCCCGCAATACACTGCTGATGACGTCACATATTGCATCACTCATAGCATGGTCAGTGACATCACTCATGACATCTCAAATGAGATCACTGATGACATCATCCAGTGAATGCGTGTTTTTCTGTAAATTAAATATGTTTTATTTATGTTTATCTCAAAGTCGATGGAAGAATAAATGGGTATATAAGTGTCTAAATGGTTATTTTTCTGGTAAAATTGATTGCATAACTGACTGATTAAGTGTATCTTAGTGAATACATGGGTTAATGAGTAATGTTTAAATATGTACATATTTGTATCAGTCTCTCACTTTGTGTATAAGTGACTGCATGAGTTGGTGAGCAGCTACATGAGTATATATATGGGTTATTCGTTTTTTTTTAATATCGGTATGAGTGTGTGAGTGTCTGTGTGGTTCGCAGGGGGTATTACTTAGTGCATAGATGCATGAAAGAGTGAGTCGCTGTTTGTATGTGTTGAAGACAGTATGTGTGCAGGACTGTGTGGGTGGTGAGTGTGTGTATGTGTGTGTTAGTGAGTGAATGACTGTCTTAATAGTGTCTTTATGAGTAACTACATATGTTTTAAACTAGTATATGTCAGTATTTGTGTATATTAGTAAGTATATGTGAGAATGAGAGTTTGGAAGAGTTCCGGTATAAATAAGTATGTGTTTTTATAAGTGATGGTTTAAGAGAGTTAGTATGAGTAGATATGATGAGTGAGTACAAGTATGAGTGAGTGTATCGGACTGTTGGTGAGTGAGTGGATGTGTGTGTAGATCTTGGAATTACTGAATAGGTATTTTGTAACTGGTATTGGTATGTCCTCTGTTTTGAAAATGTTGGTTTGTATTTTTGAGTGTGTGTATCAAATGTTATATTAGGGTGAGAGGAGGTTTGCCACTCTATCACAAGGGTGATGTCATGAGTGATGTCATTTGAGATGTCATCAGTGATGCAATGAGTGATGTCTTGAATCTGGTTTTCATGAACGCTAAGACCTGAGCAACATGGCTGATTCCCGGTGAAGCTGCTAGACAGCTAATGAGGCGATGGGCCCTGGTTTGCCCCTTGACCATCACCTACCCAGCCGGACATTGGGCACAGTTCCTCGTAGTCTCCCCGCTATTATTCCTTCCTCCCCTCCCTCCTACAAATGTGTGAATTATTGTTTATGTGTACTGTATCTTACTATGCTCTTGTATCTGATGTAACTCTTAATGCAACGATCCTAAATGTAAAGCGCTCTGATACCCTCTTGGGTCTAGGTCGCGCTATACAAAACTTTTAAAATAAAATAAATAAATAAATGTCACTGACCATGTCATGAGTGATGTAATATGTGACATCATCAGCAGTGCATTGCGGGCGCGCGAGTTATAGTTAGTTGAACTAACTATAACGGGGGAATTTCTATGGTTTTGTACGAGTGAAATGTACAACTAACTATAAGGCCCCTGAAACCCATGTTTTTTCAATGAATTTCTAAGGTTGTTTAAATGCTAATTTCTAACTATAAAGTGCCTGAAACCTATGGTTTTTTCAGTGAATTTAAAAGGTTTTTTAAATGCTAATTTCTAACTATGCCTACAGAGGGTGGACATGTGAAGAAAGAAAATAAAACGCACAGAAAGAAGCCAAAGAAATGCAGAAAGAGGCAACAGAAGCCCAGAAAGACGTGGAAAAGTGCAGGAAGAAGCAAGACATGTGCAGAAAGAACCAACAGAGGAGCAGAAAAAGGCCTGATTGCAAAATCATCCTGTACCCACAACTTTTTTCAGAGGGTTTCTGGTGGTAACTGACTCTGACTAACCAGGCCTAGTGCCAGTGCTATGCTAAAAGACACTTAGAATACAGTGAAAACACCTACATACACTAGGGAACACTATGCGTTGGGGTACCCCTCTGATTAGAATGACCTCCTCTGTAAGGCCTAGTACATAATAGGGCAGGAGGATTAAAACTACCTCTTAAAACGTGCCACGGGGAGCGTTTGCACAGTGGTGAAGGGAGGGGGACCTGAGGTGACATGTGTGCAAACAGGCCCTGTGGCTGTTTTAAGTTGGGAAATTAAGTCCCCTTGAATCCAACTAGCCCACCAGGTACCTCCAGTATGCGCCAGGGAGCTGTGTTGCAGAGAGGTGCTCAGAGGACACCCCCTTTTTACACCTCTCTGCAACACAGCTCTGATGCACTTACTATCACATCAGGCCCGCCCCCTCGCTTCAATACTGTGCAAACGTGCCTCGTGGCGCATTTTAAGTTGGGGGATTAAGTCCCCTTGAACCCTGAGGATCCTTGGGGTCCAACTAGCCCACCAGGTACCTCCAGTAAGTGCCACAGAGCTGCGTTGCCGAGAGGTGTTAAAAGGAGCATTGACCTGGACCACCTCTCTGCAATGCAGCCCTGTGGCGTTTACTGGAGACACCTGGTGGGCTAGTTGGCCCCCAGGGACCCCATTATGTAATGGGAATTAATTCCCCAATTTACAACGTGCCACAGGCCGCGTTTGCAGAGTGTTTCTGGGCCTCTGGCATGATCGGTCTTTTTTTAAAATTTTGTTAGAAGGGGGCTGTGTGGCCCCCCTTCCTTCCACTTTTTTGGGCCCTGGGGACCCCATCCCCCAGGGCCTACCGAGGCACAAGATGGCTGCCAACACTTCCTGGTTTGGAGTGTTTGTCAGCCAATTAGAAGACGGCTGGAATGCCAGAAACCGGCCCTCGGAACCTTGTTTCCGGTCCAGGGAAGACATGGCTTGGCAGTTCGAGCTGGACTGTTCCCATGAGGCACAGGGTCAGACTGATTTGCATATAGCTATGTCTGAACTGGGGTGGCAGAGTGGGATAAAGAACGGTGATGGATCAAACCCAGATCTTTTGACTGGGTGTGAGTGTTTGATTGGTTCGAATGCTCTGTCCATCACCATCCCCTTTTTTACCGCGACAGCCAATTAGAATGCAGCTCATGACCGACAGGGTGCGCGGATCCACCGTGCCTCTATATATCGATATTTTTTTTATTTTGATTTTCTCAGGAACTACTAAACGGATTTAAACCATTTAATAAAAAGAGTACTTTCTGAACCAAGAGCTACCTTTTTGCCAAATTTGGTGTAATTCCGTTCAGCAGTTCGGGCTGTAGCCATGTTTAAAGTTTCACAATGGGAATTAACATGGAGAAAACACGTTTTGGGACCCCCTTTTGTCTTGGCACCCGCTTGCCGAATCACCCTGAAACTTTCAAGATAGGAGCGGACCGTAGCAGGCCATACGTTTTGAAACTGTTCGCGAAGATTCGTCAACCAGCATCAAAGTTATTGGGAAAACAAAAAATGAGTTTCCTATGGAAACTAGGTCCTAACTATAACTACCTACTGGTGACCGCCAGTAGGTAATATATATATATATATATATATATATATATATATATATATATATATATATATATATATATATATATATATATATATATATATATATATATATATATATATATATATATATATATATATATATATATATATATACATATATATCCAAAGAAAGAGGCTCCTGCTGGAAATCCCTCGCCTATTCAGGGGTGGCTTGATGCCGGCGGAGCAGCCGGTAACAATATCTATCTATATATATATATATATATATATATATATATATATATATATATATATATATATATATATATATATATATATATATATATATATATATATATGTATATATATAACATATTTAAGCTTTACAAAAACACACAGTCAATGCATGATGTCATCAGTGATGTCTTCAGTGATGTCACTGACCATGTCATGAATGATATAATATGTGACGTCATCAGCAGTGCATTGCGGGGGTGCGAGTTATAGTTAGCTCAACTAACTATAACAACTGAATTTCTCTGGTTTTGTATGAGTGAAATGTCCAACTAACTATAAAGTCCCTGAAATTTGTGGTTTTTTAAATGCTAATTTCTAACTATAACTTCTCTGAAACCTATGTTTTTTTCAGTGAATATAAGTGTATTACCATTACTCAGGTGGGGGAGGTGCTGAAATGCCACTGTGGGCTGTCTCCCTACAGTGTTACAGCCTGTGATAATGTAGAGTACTCAAAACTCAGTGCAATGTCCGACGACATGCTGAGTGAATGTGAGTTGGCAGCCAAGGAGCTCTATTTAAATTTACCTAAAATTCCAGATGAAAGCAGCAAAAACAACAAAAATCACTCAGGAGTTGAGAACAATGTTAAAAGCCTGCTACGTGCCATTGAAAAAAACTGTAAAAGTGAGCTCACTAAGTGGTGGGAAGTAAAATCTCTCGAGAAGTACCACGAAGTTGGGAGAATCCCGAGAGGCTTAAGTATAATGCTTTCACCAAGTTTTGAGAATCCAAATCCTTCGCTCTTAAAAGAATGGGCAGAAAGCAATTTAGACCCATCGATGAGGCTAGTCTGCCTTCTAATCAAGTACGCGAAGGTCGATCGGGCAAAAAACATGGAAGAGATAGCACGCATTAACATTGAAATCCACAAACCGGAACATGTAAAGAATACATAGAAAAAAGTATAAAATAACTGAATATACGGCTACGTAAGCAGGAGGATACTATTAAGACACGAAAAGCGTTTAAGTTTGCACGCGACAAGAACAACTATGAGCAAGGACAGGTCTTCACATTTGCCCGTAAATATGACATCCTGTGCAAACAGAAGGGCTTGGAACAGGTAGCAGGACACAACAAAGATTTTACACTGATGGGGGAATGTCGACATTTCCACCTCAGATATTAGTACAGTCCCAAGTGAAACTGAGTCAGAGGACCGGGGTAATGCAGAAGCAGGACAGCGTGAAGATTTTGGGCATTTGACCCTTGCTAAAGAAGTACATGTTTTATGCAGTTAGAGAAAGTAATCCCTGAGACCATGGAAGCAGATGACGGGACAAAGCAAAGAAGCAACGCCAGAAGGCGGGAAAGAAGGAAATGCAGGAATCGTAAGAGGAAGGAGGCAACAATATTCAAGATGGAAGAAGCATCAGCCACAGTAGAAAAAACAGTTATTAACCTCTCTAATGTACAATTGAGCCAAGCGGAGAAACAGATCTTGGCTCTTGGTCTCTCATTTTGTCTTGAGAGTAATTTCAATTATTGCCACACCATAGTTGACGTTTACAAATGTATAAGAAAAGTCAAGCTTGCTAAGTATTATGCTATCAAACAACCAGCAGAAATACTAAGTAAGGACATTTCCAGTGCTCATGCACAACTATCTAAAGGACTGTTAGCTGAGAATGTGTCACTATTGAAAACTATGTGTAAATTGACCACAGGAACAAATGACGCCATCCTGGACACACAAGAGAGTGCCTTATCTGAAGGAATTAATGTCAGTAGGGCAGGGCGTAGCCCGTTCAGACCATCTTCTACATTTGTACTAACAATGCCCCGAGACGCCATTGACATTTTTCATGACAGAGTGACTGATGAGTTAAAAAATTGTAATCATACACTTTCCAATCAAATTCACAGCACCACACAAAAGCTAACCAACTACAATAACTTCATGACTAAACTTTAGAATAATCTGGCTTTTATTATTAATAATTCCAACAAAGGGGGCAAAGTGGTTATTTGGAGTGCTACAGATTACAATAAGGAAGCTTACAGACATTTAAATGATGAACTATGTTACAGAAAAACGATATGGCATAGGTGAAAAAGATAAGATTAAACTACAAAGATGAACTTACTCTGTGGAAAAGGGATGGTCTGATATCCAAGGACGAATTTTCCTTTCTCTACAATGAATTTCCTACTATGTCCACATTGTACTTTATCCCCAAAGTGCATAAAAATTAGTCTCCCGTCCCTGGAAGAGCGATCATTTCAGCACAGAGAAGCCTTTTTGAGAACAATTCAAAGTATGTGGATTTTTATCTGCAGGTATTTGTGATGAGCCTTCCTACTTACATTCATAATACTACCGATTTCCTGTGCAAACTCAATGAGCAAACCTGGGAAGAGAACTTTGTACTCCTTACTATTGACATATCTGCCCTCCATACAAGCATTGCTCATTTGGATGGGCTAAAAGCAGTGAAAGTTTACCTTGACAAAAGACCCATTGAAATGTACAAACACAATGAAATGATTTTAAATATAGTGCATTGGTGCCTGTATAACAACGTATTTCTGTTTGACAGTATAATATTTCAGCAGCTGCATGGCGTTGCAATGGGGGCATGCTTCTCCCCCAGCTATGCATGTCTTCATGTAGGTTGGTGGTAGGAGCATGTCCTCACAGCGGGCCAGCACAATAAATATTCGTCCCACATAGTCAAATGGTGGAGATACATTGACAATGTGTTTGTGATATGGAGGGGAGTGAGACACAGGCGCAACAATTTGTGGACAATGTCAATGATCTTAACCTGCAGTTTACAGCCCACATAGATGCTTGTACCATGAATGTTCTTGATGTTAAGATCTATATTGAAAAGGGTAAAATATAGAATTGCCTTTTCAGGAAATCTACGGCAAGCAGTTCTGTGCTTCATGCACATACTTTTCATCCCCAACATACTATTGCTAGTATTCCATATGGGGAGTTCCTCCGCATAAGAAGAGCCTGCAGTACGGAGAAACAACAGCATATAATAGACAGTCTAGGAAGAGGATGGCAATCATAAACCATCAATGGCCTATAGTACTCACAGACCCCACTTGAAACAGGTATTACCTTTAAAACCGACTGTTACCTTTCGTAAGGCATACTCGATGTGCAGTGATTTCGTACGCATGAGTCCTGAGACATGTAAGGCCAGTAGCTGGCTGACACCTAGAAGAGGGTTTTATAAATGTAATATGTGCAGAGCATGTACATTTGGGTTAAACATCACGTCCTATATGACTGCTTTCTCAAATGAGGTCATCAAGTTGATTGGGTACTTTACATGCAGAACTGACAACTCGGTTCATGTTCTGCAATGTAGCCGTGAGCTGCATTACATGGGTAGTACAAAGTTACAAGTCCATGTCCGCATTTTGCAACACCTACGGGCAATCATAAATTCAGACCCAACATACCCAGTGGCCAGACATTTCAGAGCTGTGCATAATAATGACCTCAGCTGCTTACAATACTTTGTCATTAACAATGTTCAGGTACATCTCAGAGATGGTTACTGAGAAAAACAGTTACGTAGATTAGAGTCCAAATATATAATGCTATTGGACACTAAGGTTCCATCAGGTTTGAATACGGGGGAAGATCTGTACAACTTTCTGTAATATTCCATCAGGGGCAATAGATGTCTGATGTATTCTCATGATATCAGTCAATACATGATATCCAGTTTTCTATTTCTTCTTTTTTCTTACTGTATCCTTTAGCTGTTATTATGAGTCAGTTAGAATATAGGTGCACTTTCATTAAAGCATGTATTAGACAATTAGGTACTTCCTTGGACTAGTCAGCTATTTTTATCAAGTAATCTTAGACACTATTTGGTGAGGGAAAAGGGATTTCTTCACTGGTTTTTACCACACTAGGTTTTAGGGTGCATGTCTTTACATCATGAACTGGTTCCAATATATGGGTTAGATTGCAACTGTGATTTTAACTGTGTTATATAAAAAAATAATTTGTATACAATATTTATTGTAGAACATGTGGGCAGGTTGCTTTATTGCACTGATCTACTTGCACAGAGTCATTATGTATTTGCCCATGTGTATAGTGTTAGCCACACATGATGGTAATCTGTAGGGTACATTAGACCCAGCATATTAGCAATTGTATATATATCAATTGTATGAAGAGTTATCCCGTGGAATTGCGTATTTGAACAGTTTGCGAGCATTAGCACTTTAATATTGCGTATTTGCACATCCAAAGAACTATGCACTGTAAGATGAGAACTTGCGAATTTGCACAGCATAGTATTTGTACAACGCGTATTTGCACAGCTGAATATATTGGTACTGTAATATGAGTACGTGCGTATTTGCACAGATAGAACATATGAAGGATTCGACCATAGGTTATGACGGGTGGTATATGATACATCCTCAGGGGTTTTGCTGTTATTTCAATGTGACATACACTTTACTAACCAACTATAAATGTTAGTTCAGTACTATATAGGATATTAAGATATACACTGCAAATATGGTGCAATTCCAATGATACAAGTTCTATTATAGATGCCTTTTCTATTGTATACTCTACATGTAACAATTATTTACAGGTCGTGCACAGAGTACTGTTCAGCACTTTGGAACTAGATGTTATTGTGAAAATACTTACGGATGTATTTACCAGACGATATTTTTAAACGTTATGGACTGATGCAGATTGAGTATGCCCTTTAATAATTGTATGATGTTCTACACATTAGAATCACTGGGTTATTTATATATTGTATTTATGTACCCTTGAGAACAAGTATGTCTTCCAGTTTCATTGTGTATGACGATACTAGTCATGTGGTATGAAATGTTCCCTTCAAATTGATATCACTGACGCAGCGTGATCATGTGATCAATGCCACATGACGTGGCTGAAACGCGTCATGGGCAGCACGAGCAAAGAAAATACATTTTAAAATTGAGCACCAGCAATACACTAGAGTCCGTTACATCTGTTTTAAGTGCACAATAGCATTTGGATGACTGCTTTGTGATATATATATATATATATACATATTTAAACTTTACAAAAACACACAGTCACTGGATGATGCCATCAGTGATGTCTTCAGTGATGTCACTGGCCATGTCATGTATGATGTAATATGTGATGTCATCAGCAGTGCATTGCGGGGGCGCGAGTTATAGTTAGATCAACTAAATATAACGGCTGAATTTCTCTGGTTTTGTATGAGGGAAATGTCCAACGAACTATAACGTCCCTGAAACCTGTGTTTTTTAGTGAATTTCTAAGGTTTTTTAAATGCTAATTTCTAAATATAACGTCTCTGAAATCTATGCTTTTTTTCAGTGAATATATATATATATATATATATATATATATATATATATATATAATTTATTTTTTTAAACAAAGGACGCTGCACTCTCAAATCCAGTATGCAAGATGAATTAATCAAACATGCAACGCTTCACCAACGTGTTTTGGCCTCACACGGCATTTGTCACGGTAGGTGAGTCTTTCTTTTTTTGCACTATTTATACTTTCACATTAGCCTACAAAGCGGCATTGTGGGTATTGTAGTACACATTCACACAATATCTAAAGACCGACTATTTTTGGTATAAAATTTAGTGAATCTTTTCTTATTAGGCCAGCATGGTATTAGTAATTGTTAGTAGAGTACTATACATGTTTTGATCACAACATCCTTTCATTCCAGTGAACAGTTTTTCAAAACAGCTAAGTGTTCTCTGTATTGGCTATGAGAGTGTTATAATTAAACTGTAGTTTTCAATCATGCCAGATTATAAGATTAAAGACCAAGGCACCGTCAGGAATTAACAACAACAACTAATTATATGTACATCTAAACTAGAATAAAGATTACCTTGAAGGAAAAGAGCAGCAGCATGGAGACATTAAATAATTAATGATGAAAACGAATTTCCCCTCTTGGTAAAAATGTATATAAAAAATAAAAAATAAATGTGTCAATACACAAGATGCAATAAAGAATAAAAGGCCATGAGTGGGGAGGATATTGAAAGACTCTGGTTAAACTATGGGAATCAGTGGCACTCAACTGCATACAAGTAAAATAAAAGAAACTAACAATTGTTACTGAAATAAAACTGGAAATCAATGAAGAGTTGAACTTGGGGATAGTAAAGAATTTAAATCTGTATTTACAAAAATAACATACAAAGAATGTAGCTCCCTATGTCCTCTAGGGAACTATTCAATGTAATTAATTCTCTCTCTTCTCCTCCTGTCTCAGCTTACATTGACAGCTCGCAGAATCTCCGTGACAAGATGGCCAAATATTTCCCTTAAAAAAACTCAGAAATTAGGGGTATTTGATGGCTTGGACGGTTCTCAAGCCGAAAAGTGTTGCATTGAAATTGGCAGTGGCATTGGCAGTGGCCAAAAGAGTCATAACGGCCTGGTCACAGGCAACGCCTCCCACTGTACGTAAATGGCGCCGGGGGGGTGGACTGGTGCGTGGCCCAAAAGGAACCTCTCTTTGAAGCCCGGTGCTGCCCTGAAAAGTTTGAAAAGGTATGGGGCAAATGTCTAAATATACTGGGTTGAACTTTACCCTGGTTTCCCGCTTGATTTGTTGCTTTATTTCCTCGTACAAGTGGGCTAATTCAAGGGCCTTGTATTTTGAATGGGCCCCCTACTATCTGTTGATGACGAACGTTGATGTATCATGCACCTTTTTGCTGTCTTTCTATGTTTTTGTTCAAATGCTAATATAATTGATTATAAAAAAAAACCTCTGAAATATATATTCCTTCCTGGACAATCTCAACTTAGAGCTATTTAATACAGCTCCTACAACTAACTCTGTTCTCCTTAACTCTCCCTTACTCAATGAGGGGGAAGCCAAACTTTTTGCCTTCCCTTCCTTGTTCGATGAGCATACAGATCTTCTTCTAGGGGGAATTACATCTGGGGGCCAGATGTGCGACCATGACAATTTGCGACTTGCAAATTGCACTTGATTGTGAGTTGTAATTTGGGATTTCCAAAATGCCATTTACAACATTGTCTGAGACACTGTTAGCGATTCCCAATGGCATCGAAAATTGCATGCCTCATCAATATTCATGAGGCACTTGCAATTTACGACCCCTTTGGGAATGGCTAACCCTCCCAGGGATGGTGGCCTGCTGGGCTCAGCAGACCTCCATGTCTGGGACTGCATTTAAATAAAGCTTTTTTTTTCAGTCCGTTTTCCTTAAAGGAAAATGAGATGCATTTTTTAAAAAAGGAAACATTTTCATTTCAGTTTTTAAGGGTAGGTAGTGGTCCCAGCCTGCCCCAAAGAAATATTTTACCCTGCATTTGCAAAGGGCAATGAGTCCCCTAGGGACCCTTTCCCATTTGCAAGTGCATTACCACCCTCTTGAAGAGGGCTGTAAATTGTGAGTTTTCTGCAACTGCTATTGTGATCTCAAAACATTCATACATGGGGTAGAGAGTTGCTATTAGGAAGGGATGCACTTGAAATGGCCTTCCTAATAGCGAGTCACAAGTCCTATTTAGTGAGTCACAAAAAAATGGTGGCTTGCTAAATAGGAAAAAGGTAGGAGCAAAGAGGAAAACAAACAACTAGGACGCCCTCCACTCAATAAGTCAACAAACTACTATTGTCCTAGTGTTCAAGGCAGTTACCATACCATATAAAGATCTGCAGGCATCCAGGGCTGAGTGCACACCGGACTGTTCTCCTCTATTGCAACAGTAACGAAGGGAGACTGGACCAAGCTCACCAATGGGGGCTGTTATCCTTGTAAAATCCTCTTGGCTGGTATGAGAAGCAAGGTTCATTGAAGGCGCGCAAAGCCCAGTGTCCTTTGCAGTGGCATTGAAAGTGGTTTGCCCTGAGGAACTTGCCTGATAGATACCAAGGCAATGAAACATGTCGGCTGTAAGTAGGGTGTGAATCGATTGGTAGTATTCACATCTTCCTTTTTTATTGTTCACATATGTACCGTATGCAACAAGAAGGAACACCATAAAAGAAACTGTCCCAGTTGCAGAATATATTATATGTTAATTGTTGAATGTTGTATGTTGTGTTACATATAATTTGTGTTCACTGCACCACTCACTGTCTTTTCTTTGGGTTTAGGACACGTTTCCGTTATAGCTTGATGGCACCAATGATGATAACAGGGCCATCCTGGTGAGTACCAGCCAGGGGCCCCATTGGTGGTGCGCCCGTGAGTAGCTATCTCGCTTTCTCACCTTTTTTCTGTCGTTACACTAGGTGAATGTGGGTTTTGTATTTGTTTAAGTCTGTCTATCAGAGTTGGGCTATTTTTAACAGTGGCAGCAGACTGAGACATCCCCTACTCTAGATTTATTGTAAGAAGAGAGGTATGTTGTAATTTATGTACAACCAGCGATGCCTGCAGATCTTTATATGGTATGGTAACTGCCTTGAACACTAGGACAATAGTAGTTTGTTGGCTTGCTAAATAGGAATTGTACATCGGCCTATTAGTTTTACATGCGCAAAGAAGTTCGCTAACCCGTTTTCGCATGCAATTTAGGGTCGTACATCTGGCCCTGGATCCCCTATGGAACCCTGCCCCCTGAAGATTATGAAATTAGGAAGGGGGATGATTGTCCCTCACCTAACCACCACGCTCAATGTGGCCATTTCATCGGGCAGTACCCACTTACATGAAAAACAGCGGTGGTCAAACCTTTATTAAAAAAAGCCACACTGGATCCTTCTGAACCAAAAAATTATTGACCTATTTCTCTGCTACCAGTCCCTGCAAAGTTCTTGGAGAAGCATCTAATTTCTCATCTTAGCTCCTATTTGGAGCAACATCATTTGCTCTATGGCTCCCAGCATGCGTTCAGGAGTGGCCATAGCCTGGAGACTGCTTTAAATGATGGAGTTTATAACATACGTATTCAAGTAGATGCTGGGTACACTAAACTATTAATTCTCTTAGACCTAACCGTGGCCTTTGATACCATCTCGCCTATGAGGTTGGTCGGCCATCTTAAAGGAATTAGGGTCTCAGGTTACACTTTGGAGCATCTGTCCTCATTTCTTACTGATGGGTCACAAATAATAAAACACTGGACCAATTTGACTCTGACGCCACTCACACCTTCTGCAGGGTGCCATAGGGTTCCTCATTGAGTCCAATCATATTCCATTGCCAAGGTTATTAGATATTTTGGGCTGGAGGCCCAGTCCTATGCGGATGATACACAAATAATTGTGTCAATCACCAACAGCATTGCAGAAATTTTTTAATGCTGCATGCGGGTTGTGGCCACGTCGAAAGTAAACAATTACCTATGACTCAATGGAGACAAGACAGAAGTCTTGATTTTTAGTAGTCAACAATCCATATGGTCCCACTCTTGGTGGCCTGAAATGCTCAGCCCATGCCCCTATCCAGCTGTATCAGCAAAGAATCTTGGTGTCATAATTGATGGCTCTCCCTCTCTTTTGACCCCCAGACCAACAGAACAGTTTCCACCTGTTTTGGTATTATCAGGATTCTCAGGAAGATCTTTCCATGTCTATCCCTCTCCTTTCGAAAGCAGGCAGCTGTTGCTCTGGTTCTGTCCAGATTGGATTTTTGTAATGCTCTTTACTTGGAGAGTAATAAGGGATCCATCCATGAACTGCAGCTTGTACAGAATTCAGTAGCAAGACTTGTGATGGATCTTCCTTAATTCCACCCAGTTTCTGCATCTATTCGCAAGGTGCACTGGATTCCTTTAGAAAAGAGAATTCTGTTCAAGGCCCTATGCCTTGTCCATAGGGCTCTTCATAATTCGGGCTCCAATGGTATTAAAAGACTCTACTAACCAAATGTGGTTTGCCAGCAAAAGCTGGGTGGTAGTTCCCAGGTTCAGGAGGCCAAGGTTGGGTGGGGGGCGAGCATTTTCTGTTGCTGCCTCTAAGCTCAGGAATTCTCGCCCTCTATCAATCTCTGGTCAAGACTCTGGCCTTCTTTTTCGTAAGGCCTTAAAACTATGTCTCTTCACACTTTAACATCTAAATTCCTTTTTGTGTTTCCTACAACCACCGGTTCTATCCTTAGTGCCTTGACACCTTTGGGCAAAGTTTGCACCCTATAAGACCAACATTCATTCATTCATTCATTCATTCATTCATTAAACATAAGATCCGTCTTGTGCGGGTTACTGCTCCTCAAGAGGCATGTTTCCCAGTCCTCGTAAACACTCTAAGGATCAGTGGGGATCAGAGGAAAGCAATCCCTCAATAGAATACCTATTATCACACAGAGTACCTCTGGCTAAATGTGAGAGAGAGAAAGAGAGGTAAGAGTTGTGTAATGTCAGAAGAGGAAATATCAGGAGGAGAAATTTCCTTCAGGACAGGAACCCTCACTCACCGTAGGTGACAGACATGCTTCTTAACATGCGTTCCCTCCTCTCACCGAGGTGTGGGCTACAACTCCCCGAGGGGAGGAGCTGAGGTATTTTCTCAAGATGAGCATGAGGATAGTGGTTAACTCAGGGGCAGAGAGCAAAAAAGTGTGTGAGTGAATAAAAGTATCTCTCTAGGTCCACTAAATCTTTATTGGGTGGCCGCAAGGACACAGCTAATAAGCGAGAGGACTAGGGATTGAACCAATATATCCTGAGAAATAGGTCAACATGTTTCTGCCATAGGTTGGTCCCCTAAAGAGATCCGGAGGCATTCATCAGGACTCTAGTTGGATAGTCACTCTCGATATGTGAAAAAGATATAAATATACTGGCCATCACAGGAACAGGGCAGTCAGGTCTTCAACGACCGAAGTCACTTTAAAGGGGTTTGTTTACTCTAGAAAGTCAAATATACAACAGTCAAAACTCCATGTAAAGACAATACACAAATAGTGCTCAATTTCCTTGGTATAGGTTACGCTTACCTAAAATGCGATTACAAAACCAACTCTCCATGCTCTAGTAGCATCTTTATGTGCCCTACTGTGAAGAACATAGAGCTTAGTGTCTATTTTCGTTCATTTAATTTTATGAATTTTAAATCTTATCAACACATAGAGTACATTGGAGGAAACCTCAATCTGCTGCTTCCTCTTTGAATAAACATGATCCATGATATGGTCTCACAGAGGCTTGTGGGACCATGTTTCCCACATTGTATTATATATTGCCTCTCATTCGAGAATATGTGTGTGTGCATGCATGTCCCTACCCTCGGGGGCTGATCAGTCCTACACAGCTCTGGCCTTCTATCAGGCATGCATGGCAGGGGTGCGACAGCGTCAAACCGTCCACATCTAAACTCAAGGACAACTGTCACATACAGCGGTGTCTCATGTTGTTCTAAAAAGGAATGGATGTAGAGACCCATGGCGATAGCTTCTTGGTGCTTACTAGCAACCGCCCAAGTGGGTGCACCCTTATGGGTCTCCAGCTATCTTGCGGATCATAAGTGACTAGATCTGCAAAGAGATCATGACTTTAACGGGGTACCCTCTACAGCTATTAACTGGATGCCATCACGGTGAGTGAGGGTCTTTGTCCTGAAGGACATTTCTCCACCTGATCTTTCCTCTTCTGACATTATACAACTCCTACCTCATATTTCCCAGTCCAACACATCCCCGAGGTGGAACCTGGGGAGGGAATACAGCTATACCGAGGCTTTGCAGCCGCACAGACAACCTCCAGGAGAGGCAATGCAGGAACAAGAGGTGCTGCAGACGTGTGACTGTGGAAAAGTGCTACAGGATCACGAGAGATGCTGTGGGAACATGAATTTGTCAGTAAGAGGAGTGCAGCAGGAGAGGCATTGTGTGGATAAGAAACATGTTACAGGAGTGTACTGAGAGAGGCATTGCAGGGACAAAAAATATGCTACAGAAATGAGCGATGTTACACGAAGGCAGCAGTAACAGGATGTAGAGGGAGAGGCAATGCAGGTCAAGAAAAGAAAAGAAAGTGCTGCAGGATGGGCAGGCGAGTTCGGTCTCAGAGATCTGGAGCTGGTCTGAGAGAGAGAGCTTTTTTCTGCCTCTACTCCATTCCTGAAGAAGGATGCTTCTCTTACCACACATGTATCCTAACCCAAGGCAGCCAGTACCTACAATGCACTGGGATCTGAGAGATGGAGGGCTCCGGAGCGCATGACCCAGGGAACCCCCTCCTCCGCACCCTCAGCAGACCCTGACCTCAGCGGGAGCGGGCAGCGGTGCTTGCCCTGCTCCTCCACCTGTCACACTCGTCTTAAGGCACCCGACCTCATCGCTTTGTTCATCGACTTCTGGGACTACAGGGACATTGGTTCAAATGCTACTATTTTTTAATTTTGAATTAGTCACATCAATTGAGGCAAAAACCTGTTCCTTTATAAGATGTCACACTGAGAAGTTAAAATTACAAACACCCACACCTTATTGAAATTGGAATAGAAGGAACGGCTTGTGAAATTATGCCACGAATAATTGGTTAACAAGGGACCAATTCACCTTCTACCACTGAGTTCACATGGACATTTTATTCAGATATTTTGGAAATAATCTGAAAGACTGATGTGTTTTTAGTGGACTGGAATAATAAAGACATGTCTATATTTTTTTAAGTCACTATCTCTACTCCAAATGCAATATCAAAACATTGCCCACTCTTTCCCAGGCAGCCAACCTGGCACGTCCCTCCTCCCCATCACCTGCTCCACAAGGGTGAGGGGGCAAGGCTACTCTTATAGGAGTGGTGCTGGGTACCTGCAAATTGGGTTCTTTTCCCATCTCATGCCAGCTTGATTCATGTAAACAGAAGGCCCCCAGCCTGGACAAGCTGTGCACTACATGTCTGTTTCTTTGTTAGTCTGTTTATCTGCACCTGTTCATGCATGTCTTGTGTGCATATGCCCATGTAGGTAATTGTTTCTGTGCCAGTCTGTCAGTTAATGCTTTTATATGTTAGTTAAGGTTTGTGTTTTAGGGTGCGTGAAGACGTAAGCCAGTGTTCATTTGTGTGTGGTGGTTATGCATGTTTCCCTGTGTCTATTAATGAGTGTTTCTGTGTTTTATTGTATATGTTTACGCACGTCAATTTGTGTTTGTGCCCATGAATGTTTGTTTCTGTGCATTTGATCGTGCACACCGATGTTCATGTGCGCATGCCTGAGTAATTCAATGTGTGCTTGTGGCCCTGAATGTGTATGCATGTGAATCTTTCCATGTGAGCCAGGGTTTTTGTTCACATCTGGGATTGTGTTTCTGTGTGTCCATGAGTATGTGCTTGTTTGAAAGTTTGGTCGTGCGCTCGCTTTGATTTGTGATTGAGCCTGTGTACTCGCACCGGATTCTGAGTTTGTGTGCGTGTCTATGATGCTTGTACATTTTATCGGCAGCTTTTCTTTTTCCACAAATGCCTCTCTGCAGCATTGTGTAAAAATGAACTACAACCTAGCACAGAGCAAACGGTGTACAAACAAACACACATACTGATGAATGCGACGGGACCAGCAAATTAATATGGACCAATGAAAAGGCCAAGAGGTGGTGTTACCAGTAAAAACACATTTTCTTAACCCCTGAAAATATTAGGAGAAGCAGTGGTGACTCAACAGCGGTTATTCCCCCTCTATAAAGAACAAATGACTACATAAGTAAATAGATGTTTTCTCCAAATAATACATATTCGCATTAACCAGTAAATAGGGTTAACCCTCATAAGGAAAAAGTGTTCATTCCAGATGTCCTTTCAATGCACGCTGCCCAATTTAACCTTCAGATGCCTGTGGGATGGAGAGGAGAAGACCCATCAACTCTGGTAGAAAAAAGACTGGCTTCTAATAATTCCCCGCAGGACCCCAGGGAGCAAAGAGGTTAAATTCAATTAGCATATGAACAGCCTTCTAGATGATTTCCATTAGGCACAAATGAAAAGGCAGCACAAGAGGGTGTCTGTTATCATTTTAACTGGATTTCAAGATGAATTACAGATCATTACCTTACGCATTAATACTATAGGAACGTGTAAACCATCCTGCATTAGCCATCTTTGCTCTCTCCGCCGCAGTGGCAGCATGGCAATACCCAGACATTAACATCTGATTGAATATATGATTTTTCCACGAAGACAAGTTCCACGCATGGTATTACCACGCGAACTTTAGTTCGCATGTGTCTTCACCACGCAGCATTTGACAACGCATGTTTTTACTCCGCAAAATTAACGTTACGAAACATCTCACGTCTCATTTAAATTTACATAACGATGCTGATAGGCTACATGCAGTACGAAGGAAAAGATCGATGTTTTAAACAATTAAAAACAACAGATTCCCTTACATTTTATTTTTATTTTTTTCATAATGCGCTTAAATAATACCTTAATTAATAAAGTTTAGATTCTTATCTGACCCCTGTACGTCTTTCCCCATCAGCCCTTTCTTCCACCGACCACGGAAACAAGCGTCAAAACACGTCTATCAAAACTGTGAAAGGACTTCAATTATGACGTACACGTCTCCTTGTTGGTGAAGCTATTTCCTTGTTCGTTTTTTAAGTTTTCTTATTTATTTATTGTTATCCGCTTGTTTTTTTTTGGGGGGGAGACCCCCCCAACCCCCCCTAGCCCCCCCCCCAACTCCCCCTAGCCCCCCCCCCAACTCCCCCTAGCCCCCCCCCCCCCAAGCCCACGCAGATCGTACAGGCAGAACGACACGAAGGAATACCACTCGCGTGGTAAAGACGGACGTTGAAAGCATACGCGTGGAAAAGACCTTTTCGTGGTGAGTGACGCGTGGTAAACGTTATGCGGGGTAATTCCTTCGTAGTAAATGATGTTTCCCCATCTGATTAACTAGCCAGCTGGGGGTGATCAGTAGTTTATTGAGCATCCCTGAGTTACTCTTTCACCAGCCAACACGTAAATAGAATGTACAGCTTGCCAAAAGATGCTATGGACATGCACATTTCTCTAGCCACACCATGATGTGCATTTCCATGCATTTCTGGCCCTGCACTCTAGATTATTTGTGTTTTCCTGTCTGTAAGCTGCGGCTATGCATTTTCGTGTTCATGCACTCCTTCCGGGGTATATTTTCTTGTCCCTCAATGGTTAACCTTTTTCCATTAATTCACTGTTGCGCTATAGCAGTTTCCTGGTCATGTTCTACTGCAGGAACGCGTCATGGCAAGGAACTGTTGGTAGATTGCACTTTCCAAGCAATACCCTCTAGATTTACCTTTCTACAGCCTCAAAATGTTCGACAGTTGCATATCTCTGCCCATGCACTGTTACAGAAGTGTGTTTTCCTGGCCATTGGCTGCAAGGGGATTGCATTTCCACTTAACCACTCACACACTCATTCACACACCCATACAATCACTCACGCACCCACAAAACCACTCAGACACCCACTAGCAGACCCATACAGTCACTCAAACACCCACTCATACCCCCACATAACCATTTATACACCCACTCACAGAATCTTACACCAACTCACACACCCGCTCACACATCCACAGAACCACTTACACATCCACTCACAGACTCAGACAGCAACTTACACACCCACAAAACCACTCACACGCCCATACAGGTACTTACAGATCCAAACAGCCACTCATACGCGAACTCACAGAGCCATACAGAGAATCACATACTGATACACATAACCATACATTCACTCACACACCCACTCACACATCCACAAAACTACTCATAGTCCCACTCACAGACTCATACAGTCACTTACATATCTGCTCACACACCCATATAACCAGTCACACACCCATTCACACACCCATAGAGCCACTCACACATCTACTTACAGATCAATACAGCCACTCACACACCCACTCACAGACCCATACAGCCACTCACAGACCCACTTGCACATCTACTCATGCACCTACTCACAGATCCATACAGACACTCACACACTCATTCACACACCCATACTGTCCCTCACACACCTATAAACCACTCACACATCTACTCACATACCCTCACACTGGCCTAAGTAGCCATTCACACACCCACTTTCATAGGTTATTGGTTATAATTAGGAAAAACCGTTTAAAGAACCTTTAAAATGTAAAAAACAAAGGTTATAGGGCCATTATAGTTAGGCAATACAATTAAACTACTTAAGTAATCAACTGACTAAAACAAAGGTTACAAGGATGTTCTAGTTAGGAAATAGAATTAAAAAACCTTAGAAATTTACCTGAACAACCAAAGGTTACAGGGGTGTTATAGTTAAGAAAAAAACCTTAGAAATGTATTGAACAAAACAAAGGTTGCAGGGTTGTTATAGTTAGGCTCACATTTTCCCCATACAAAACTGTATAAATTCAGCAGTTATAGTTACCTATGCTAACTATAAAAAACACCTCTGCAATGCACTGCTTTTGATCTCACATATTACATCACTCATGACATGACCAGTGACATCACTGATCACTTCTCAAATGACATCAGCGAAAAACCAAGAGGGCAAGGAAAGAACCATTTTAGTTTGGTTAAGAAATGTTGGATGGTGTTTCCACCACATTCCTTAAGCACAGGATAGATGCATATAGTCTGATGTCCCTGGGTAATGCTTTCCAGAATCTCATGGCTAAACTAGAGGAAGCTTGGTTCATACACTTTGCTTTCGTATTGCTGGGTCTCTCTAGAATAATGTTTTGCCTGTAGCAAGTGGCTTAACACAGATTACTGCATTCCTTGCAGCACATCCTTCAGGGCGCTGGCATTCAGTCTAAAGTCTATGTATATCTGTGAGTTATGGAAGACAGGTGGCTCTCCTAATTTCAATGCTTTTATTGTGATGCATAGTTTTTGAAGGCTATTCTCACTTCCAGTAGGTGCCAGTGGACATAACGAAATGTATTTAATAGTGTTTAAAACTTTTTGTGGTACATCTCTTGTTTAATCATTGGATCACGGTGTACCTTAATTAAATCTAGTAAAAAAATATATTTGAAACAACAAACCCCCAAGAGAAGATTAAAAAGAATAACATTTTGATAAACATCTTAGTCTTCTAAAACCTGCACAATTAGGGAGGATGAAACAATTTAAAAAGCTAAAATCTTGGCAGTCTACACACATGAAAGCTAGGGGAAGGAACATTGAGAGGTAAGGCTGAATCGGAGACATACTTAACAAGGTTACCACGAAAAAAGGCAATTTTTGAAAACACATATTTTAAAAATGTGTAATTTATGTGTGTAATTTATCTGGGACTTGAAATAACTACACTGCAAGAGTACATTCTGTGGTGCAGCAAAACACAGTTTGTGTTTACAAAGTAACAATGTAAGTATGCATACATGTGTTGATATTTATATAGCATGAACATAACTAGATAATAAAGTAGGGTTGAATGGGGGCTAGCATTCAGACTTCTACTAGGGAATCAATTAACATAGATGTGTAGCTTGTGTGGTAGTGCTTTTTGAGATGGCTAACAGCTGGAATTACTTTTATTTATGATGTGAGAGTGCTTGTTACTCTTTCTGTAGGTCCTATGTTGTTGTTATAGTTAATATGTCAGAGGGATTTTTATAATGGTATTATTTGTATGTTCTGGTCATTCTACAACCAGTTTTCCTTGCTCTGATGAGGGCTGAGAATGGGCTAAATGTATCTACAATATATATTTGTTGCAATGTTTTCCTCAAGCCCTTCTATAGATCCATAATTAGTCAAATATATACATTTTTGATATGCCGCTGGAATCTTACATAAATTCCAGGATTTCACATTACGTTTGTAAAGCAAAATGCCTGAGATTACACTAATATGCCACATTTCATAATTTTCTGTTCATTCAGGGAAAAGTCCAGGTTTAGGAGCATAAACAATATGATCCAACTCAATGTGAGCAGTTGCTATTCGCATCATGTGCGAAGTAGTGCCATTTTCTTTTTTTAGCACAAAATTCCTCTTCGCCTACAAAATTGACACAAGGGCACATTTTGTGCTAAATAACAGTGCTAGATGCCTGATTAGTGGCTCATGTAATTTCTCTGTACTTTTGCATAATTTACCTGAAATTTCTCATAGCTACCCAAAATGTAATTATTACTTACACCTACTATTGCATTTTCTGGCCTATTGTTAGAATAAATAATACTCTTGATGGCAGGGACGGGGCCAACATTTTTAATAATATTAATCAACCTTTTTCAATTTACAATCACTTACATGGTTAGGCCCTGTTCCCGCGCTTGGTTCTTCTCACCTCTGGTGATGGACCTTTGCCACCGTGTTTTGAAACAAGGAGCTATTTTGGCATCACAAGCTTAAACAGTTTTAAGTTCAGTCAATGATGAGAGTTTGGATTTCAAAGCTATATACTCGTTATGCAATTAGCAAGTTTTTCTTTATTTGTTTTTGTTTGAAATAGTCCATAAAATCAAGCAAGTTTACCGAAATCTCATCAAAAACAATGGGAAGAATAAATCACCAACTAATGCATCAAACACATTCCATAAAGGAAAGATTCTTTATTCTAAATATTATAGCTTTAGGTGAGTAGAATCCATGATGAGTTTGAACTCAAAGGAAAAAGCCCATAATCAAATCAATGTGAAGGAACTCCCCATAAAGAGTGGTTCATGAAACTCAACCGAATCATAGTAATTCAGGAAAATCATCATTCAGTTGCAGCAGCAATCTGTCAAAATTGAGCAACAAATAGTAAGGCAAAGGAGGGACAGTAGCAGCCGTGGCCACAACTGTCAAGTGAAGGGTTTGGGGAAAAGGCATAAATAACGTTGCTTCTACCTAAGGACACCCCCTGATATAAAAGACATGAATACATGCTGCAGACATTGTAGCAGGCATCTTCATTCATTGACCAATCAGTTGGCAGCACCCGTCTGTGAGCACATTCAGCTCTTCCTTTCCCAAGAAAATCTATGTGGCTTGCAATGTTTTTTCATAAAGTTAGCTACAGACATTCTTGTGCAGTTAATTATTCAGAAACATCAACCTCAATTACCATAGACATTTGAACAAAGGTTGGCCTTCTGAATGTTAAATGTTTCACTACGAGAAAAATAAACTATACTAAACAGAAGAAACATGCCCTGTTAGGCAATGCATTTCATTTAACACAAACAAGAATTATTTTTTTTAAATGTACAACTATTCTATTCAAGCATGAGAAAATAGGAAATTCTTCCGTTTACAAATAAAATGTTGCCTATGAAAAGTAAGACATTTGTAAAACCGAAACATTCTGCAATTATGATGAACATTTCTAAGCTTGTGACTTTAAGCTCAAGCTGTCTAATTTGTGCACATTTCAGCAATATTAGGTTTACTTCTAGTTAAAGGAAACTTCCTTCTTAACAGTGCTATGGTCTATACAAATAGAAAAGACGGCCTATTGCAGCTTGGCACTTACTAAATGCATGTCATTTCAGCTGTGAATCTTACTTTAATCATTGCACATTTAGCAGCTAATCAAATTATTTTGCATTTTTATTAGTGTATCTTATCAATCCCCCATCTGATGGTTATCTTAACCATCACATTATCTTGATTTCACATATAAATTCTGCTCAAAGGATACTTTCATCATCAGTCGAATCTTGTCTCTTTCATTTTCAATTTCAACATTTTAATGATTTCCTTTAATTGTCATTCATGATACGGTTTAAAGTTATTTCTTTTTTTTAATCTTTTACTTCTTTCTTTGTCCTTTCTCCTATGTAAGTAATATCTACACCCTTTGAATAAAACAACTAAAAAACAACAAACAAAGCCCTATTACTAGTATTGGCATAAGTATAGCTTTCAAAATATCTCTTCCTGCTGTTGGAATCCAGTTCATAATGGTGTGAATCACTTTCTCAAAATTTTCTAAAATGCTAGGAGTTTCCAACTCTTCTTATTCAGGTTATAAGTCTGGAATGTTCTACACAAATTACTCAGTTTTCTTACTCTCATCAGGAATGTAGGCAAAGCAATGGGTTAATTTAAGCATCTTGCAGACTTCACCTTATTCCGCAAGTAAAATGTCTAATGCCAAATGATCTTGTATAAACATTTATCATATTGTTGCAAGTTCAGTGAACACTACTAATAAAGCTCCAGAAATGCTAGTTGCCAATTTGTTGACAATGGTTGAAAGCTTTCTAATCTTTTCGTCATTTAGTATGATTCCTACAGGTGGAATTATTGCACCAAATATTGCCTCCCACGAATTGAGCTCCACTCCCTGCACTGCGGGTGTCTGTGAGCTGGTGTCATTGTTAATGTATCTGTACTATTCACGTGGTGCATTTTAGGAAATAGCACAGGTAAAAAGCAAATGCCCTCCCAATCAGCAGGCAGCAGAAAATAATCATTCTGTCCACAAACAAAATAAACTTCTGGGACTGCAGATTCTTCTCCATGTAAAATTGGCCATGTTCTTCCCAATAATTCAAATGTGTGTTCACAACTACTAATCCCTACATGTCTGTTTTCGTTATGTGTCCTTCTTTGGTTAACATATATTTTACTTTTGTGTTGACTAGTTTTAATTCTTTCTACATTCATCTTCTTTCTTCCAAACATTTGTCAAAACATCACTATTTTTATCGTTACTACATGTCATGTTAGTATTTCTTTCCTCTAAATTGATAATGTAAAGTTTCTCTAGCAGTCACATTAAACAGGTTAAATTGTTTTGATAAGTCTTAACACTATCTATAGGTCTCTATGGCATAAAATAAAATAATACCAAGGTGTGCCCATTTCCTTCCTTTATGACTGTAAATTCATGCTTTCATCTACAGGCACTCTAGAAAGTCATAGTTAGAATGGGAATATTCAAAATGTTAGCATCTATATACAAGTGTAAGCAATATGCTACATGTAATTTCAAAGCATAATGGCATGTGAAAATATGTGACTTCTTCTTATGCTGATGACAGTAAATGAGCACAGGCTCAACAGGCGCTTGATCCCATGGCGTATTTCTATTCCTGTACTAATCTAGAATAAACGTTGGTTGAGTAAAGACAAATGAAGCTTTCCATCGGTCTCCATCATTCAGGTGTATACGTGTTTTGGTTGTGTTTGCATTTTTAAAGCCGTTCTGGGGTGCTAAATAAAATTCTACTAGCACTATTATAATCAATATCACTGTTATTACAAAAATTTAACGCACAATATATTTACACTTATTTCTAAGGCAGCACATGTTTTTCCAAAACCAGATTAGATGCAGCCAAGTTCAATGCAGAATTTTGCAACACGTGATTAGTTTTCAGCAAAGCAATCTTCATATAGACAATCCTTAACCCCAATGTGTGTTCTTCTAAATTGTTAGTCCTACTCCTCTACTTCAGACTTGGGCGTAAGTAAATCTTCTATAAAATAAAAAATAAGAATTGGTTAGTCTCAGTCTCTTGTTTTCTTTTACACTTTGTTCAGTGTCTCTTTGTAGTTGCACTGTTCATTTTGTCAAGTTTCTTTATCCAACAATGCTCATTGTGGTGTTTTCATGAACTCTCAAAAAGTTCAAATTTCCCATCACACAGTTCACCTACTGTCATATCCATTACTTTGTCCATGTAGTAAGGCCACTCAGGTGCAGAATACCTCAAACGAGGCACTCTTGTTATTTTTTGATCTTCTCAGTTTTTGTTGATTTCATTCGGTGTCATTTTCAACCCTTGTCTGTTTAGAAATAGTTGATGGAATCTGATCAACTGATATGCTCTTTTTCAGTCTTTCCTTATTATAGCTCTGTGGCCATTCAACTTTCAACTTCATGGTTGACTCTTATCATATCAGTGCTTGGTCCTTCACCCAGATCTTCGTGCAATACTGATGCTATCTCAGTCTAGTTTCCAACTAGAGGATCAGTCTCTGCTTCCGCCCCTATCCAGAGCACAGAGACTGCCTTGCTGGCAGTTGTGGAGGAAAGCCGGAAACTCCTGGATGCAGGAGGTGCAGTAGCCATCTTCCTCCTGGACCTAAGCGCAGCCTTCGACACAGTGAGCCACCAAGTCCTGATTCACCGGCTGGGCAAGCTGGGCATTGCCGGCACCGCCTTGAACTGGTTCTGCTCCTTCTTGGAAGGCACGTTCCAGGTTATCAAAGATGGCAGGAGCTCCACCCCCACCACCTCCTGTGCGGCGTCCCACAGGGCTCCTCGCTGAGCCCCACTCTTTTTAACGGGTACATGGTTCCACTAGCATCCATCACAGCTCCATTCGGCATCCATATGGTCACCTACGCTGTCGATACCCAGCTCGTGGTAGCCCTGAATCAATCCACCCCTCACTCTTCCACCCTAAAATCCTGCCTCACCGAAGTTGTAAACTGGATGGGTGTTGGACCTGGCCCTTTTTGGCAGGTTCACCCCGAAACTTTTTGCTGTTTCCTAGCCTGTTTCTGTGACCTAGTGTTGGTGTTTTTAGGCATCATGTGTTTTTGCACTATTGAGTTGTTGTCTGGCACCTCTGAATGTTTTTATGCATCATGTGTCTTTCTTGTTCTTACACCTCTAAATGTTTTTATGCATCATGTGTTTTCTTTCCTTACACCTCTGAATGTGTTGATGATACATCATGTGTTTTGTTCTTACCTACACCCCTAAATGTATTTTATTCTTAGGTGGTTGTTCTTTCCAGTACAGGTGGTCCTAGTGAGGTCCTAGTCCCCTGCGTGACATTCTCCTAAGGTGGTTAGGGCTACGTAGGTGGTACTTACCTGTTACCAGTAGTTACTGGTTTTGTGCTATACTTGCTAATTTGTGCTACAGTGATTTTATATCCTATATTCTATGATCTACAAAGTGCTATTTATGCTAAGTGTTGATCCCTGACAGTGGTCCAGGTGGGCCTGTCTTGTACATAATCCCTTGTGAATATTGCCCGTGCCAGTTGGCACAATGTACATGTGTGATTTCTATCTGATGTGTTTTGACAATACAGAAGTTATTTTTATATAACCTTGTGTGGAGTCCCTTTTGTGGTGTGCCTAGGATGTTGTTGCTGTTGTGTGCTTGCGCAAATGCTTTACACATTGCCTCCGGGATAAGCCTGTCTGCTCGTGCCAAGCTATGTTATGTTATGTTAATTATATTTTTATAGCGCGCTGATGCCCCAGCAAAGGGGCGTCCAGGCGCTCAGACAGGTACTATAACATAACATGCAGAATAAAAAAGAACAGCTATTCAGAAGCAGAAAACAGGAACGTTTTAATGGTGCGCCTAAAAATAGACAAATCATTCAAAGCTCGGATGTGCACTGGAAGCGAGTTCCATAGTCCCGCGGCAAGCACCCGAAAGGAGCGACCACCCATTCTGCTGAGTTTACACCGAGGGCAGATCGCCAGATGCAGGGCCTCTGATCTTAAAGATCTCAGAGGTATGTATGGAGTGAGTAGATTAACAAGAGCCGGCGGTGAGGAAAGTTTCAAGATTTTAAAAGCCAGACAGAGTGCTTTAAACTTAATCCTCTGTCTAACCAGCAACCAATGGAGAGAAAAAATAGTGCCGGAGACAGAGCAATGTCTGGGAAGACCAACAATGGCCCTTGCCGCGGCATTTTGCACCCTCTGGAGTCTGGAAACCTCAGCCTGGTTGACCCCTAACATCAGCGCACTTCCATAGTCCAGCCGAGATAGTATTGAGGCTTGGACTACGAGCTGCCGAGTAGGAGGGTCGAAGTATTTAAGAACCGGCCTTATGCCTCGCAGTATACCGTAACATGTGGCTGCAACCTTCTTCGTATGCCCAATGAAGGTGAGCGCAGGATCCAGCCAGATCCCTAAGTTTTTCACTTCTGTTGCCGGTATAGGAGTAACGCCCAGTTCTGTGGGCCACCACTGATCTCCCCATAGCTCAGCATGTTTTCCTAGGACCATCACTTCAGTCTTAGTGGCATTCAATTGTAAACAATTGGTACGTAGCCAATTGGCTACTGCTACAAGTCCAGCTCGGAATCTGGGAGCCTCCACATCTGGGTCTCCACTCAGTGTCACCGCTAGCTGTGTGTCGTCAGCATATGAGGTCATCGTCAAACCCCACTGTTTGACGACTACCGCCAGCGGTTTCATATATAAGTTGAACAGAGTGGGACTCAACGAGGAGCCCTGTGGGACTCCCAGATTTAAGGGGTGGATAGTGGACTGGCAAGATGGTATAGCCACTTTAAAGGTTCGATCTGATAGAAAAGATCGAAACCACTGAAGAGCGATTCCCGTGACTCCGGCTTCCTCTAAGCGTTGAATCAGTATGCGATGGGACACAGTATCGAAGGCAGCGCTCAGATCTAATAAAAGGAGCGCTGCCGTACGCCCGGAGTCAAGCACCAGGCGTAAATGCTCGATAATGTGGAGCAGGGCGGTCTCGGTACTGTGTCCAGGGCGGAAGCCATTTTGACTAGAGTCCAGTATCTGATTGCGGGCAAGATGGTCAGATAGAATGGAGCTACCAAGGGGGGGGAGCAGGGGTTATCTTGGCGTGTGACTCCCTTGTCCTGACTAGAATGGTGGTTTCTGCCTGGCTTTGGCGTCAGCCTTAGCCTACCAGAAATCCCAGTTCTAACATTGTTGATCAGCGGTGCAGATTAGGACTTGTGTTTGCGCAGTACCACAGCGACAGCTGGCTACATTACAAAGCTCTGCATTTTTTAGATAGTCACATGTTTGGGATTATTGTTTGTGATTTTGTTTTTCCTCAAGAGTGTTGCATTTTCAAATGGTGTTCCTGCGCTTTTATGTTTAGTGGCAGATGAGAGAAAATGGCAGGGCGGGACGCCATTAGAGGGGGAGGTTCCCATAGATTAGGAATCCCTTGCTGGGTCCAGTGGCCAATCCCTGTTCCTGTCCCTGTGTGGGTAGATGGAAGAGAGGGAGTGTGGAGGAGAAATGGCTTGCTTGGGAGGGTGGTTATCCCCTGAGTGTAGTGTGTGTGTCTGGATTCCCCAGTATGGTAGGATCCAGTGGTGGCAGCTAAAATATGTCCAGTGCGTGAAGTCCCATTCCCAGTTCCCAGAGTATGGTGCCTGGTGCTCAGTAAGAGGGGTACAGGTTGAGAGTCAGGGGCAGTGAGGAACTGTCTCGCCAGTCTGGAGGGGGAGTGCGTGGATGAGTGGTGTGTTGAACTGGAGGAGTTGGTGTGAGTTTTTTTAAAGGAGCTTGCACAGGAGGTGTACCTCTGGTGGTGTGCAGGAGGTCCTGCAGAGGCACTGGACAAGAAGGTGGACATCTGGCGGTGTGCTAGATGTCTTGCAGAGGCATTGGGGAGTGATTCTAAAAGTAGTGGCTTGTGTATCTGATGATCCTGTGTAGGGGAAGAGGTTCATGTGTAACAAAGCTAGGTCCCAGTAGGATGGTAGGGGTGTAGGGGCTCACGTCCTGTCTCAGTGGAGGCGGAGTGAGTGTGGGACGGTGTGTCCCACTTTGGCCTGAAACCCTGTCTCAGGGCCTGGAGTGTTCCCTAAGGGAGCACCAGGTCAGGGGCCTAGGCTGTACTTACAGGTCATTTGAGGAGGATCTTCCCGTGTCTAGAGGACGGGGAGTGTCTGTAACCAGAACTCCGGCGGTCCTGGTGTTGAGAAGTACCGCTCCTAAGTGGAGGGTGCAGACGTCCTGGTTCGCTGGGCATTTGACCGTCCAGAGTGCTTGACCATTTTTTGGGCCTCCGGAGGTCATTCCCCGAGGAGGGGGGAGGCCAGGTTCAGGTTCAGCCTGACCTGGAGGGAAGGGCATCTGTAATCAGTGTCCTGACCGGTTTTTGGCTTCCAGGGGTACCACTCCAAGGTGGGAGGGTGCAGAACTCTGGAAGGGAGTGCAGAGGGACGGTGTCCCTACTTCTGACCCCGGTGCAACCTGAGGGTTTAGATCCTAGGTTGGGAGATTAGGAAACTTCCAGGTCAAGAAGGAATCTCTGCCAAAGTAGATCAGCTGAAGAGACCGAGAAGGCTGCCCTCGCTGTGTGTTCTGGGGCCCACCTGCAGTTTGTTGTTTCCACTAAGGTAGAGGAAAGGGGGCTTTGCTGTGTGCTGTGTCCCCCCACCTGCTTGAAGAGGGACTGTGCTGTGTGCGTTGTACCTCTGAAGTGAAATAGTTTCCAGATCCCAGGTGGTAGACCAGTTGATGGAGAGAGGTCCTGATCTGGTGGAAGAGTGTGTTCTGGTGGGTGCTTCCCTGGGAGGGTGCAGAACCCCAGAAGTAGAGGTAGGGTGGGGCATTCTTGCCCGTGACCTCTGGTCAGCCTGAGGGTGTGGTCCCTAGGTTGAAGGATCAGTGGTAGTTGTAGCTACACTGAGAAGGAGAGTGGAGAATGGCTATTGTGTGCCAGGAGTTGCTGCCCCCCACTCTGTGGATTGGTCAGGACCTGTGACATTTGGATGGCCTAGGGCCTGGTCCTGACCGTGGATGACTAGAGAGTACCAGTGGGGTATCCTAGTTGTGCCAGAGAGCTCTTGTTGAGAGAAATCCATGTGGGTTCAGAGTGTCGAAAAACCGGAGGGTGTCCCTGCCGTGCGGGCCCGTGTCCGTGTTTTGTCACCCAAAGCAGGGAAGCCCATCAGTGGAGTGATTGGTCTACCCTGCGTTTTGGCTGGAAGGGGGTTTTGTTGGACCTGGCCCTTTTTGGCAGGTTCACCCTGAAACTTTTTGCTGTTTCCTAGCCTGTTTCTGTGACCTAGTGTTGGTGTTTTAGGCATCATGTGTTTTTGCGCTATTGAGTTGTTGTCTGGCACCTCTGAATGTTTTTATGCATCATGTGTTTTCTTTCCTTACACCTCTGAATGTGTTGATGATACATCATGTGTTTTGTTCTTACCTACACCCCTAAATGTATTTTATTCTTAGGTGGTTGTTCTTTCCAGTACAGGTGGTCCTAGTGAGGTCCTGGTCCCCTGCGTGACATTCTCCTAAGGTGGTTAGGGCTGCGTAGGTGGTACTTACCTGTTACTAGTAGTTACTGGTTGTGTGCTATGCTTGCTAATTTGTGCTACAGTGATTTTATATCCTATATTCCTTGATCTACAAAGTGCTATTTCTGCTAAGTGTTGATTCCTGACAGTGGTCCAGGTGGCCCTGTCTTGTACATAATCCCTTGTGAATATTGTCCGTGCCAGTTGGCACAATGTACATGTGTGATTTCTATCTGATGTGTTTTGACAATACAGAAGTTATTTTTATATAACCTTGTGTGGAGTCCCTTTTGTGGTGTGCCTAGGATGTTGTTGCTGTTGTGTGCTTGCGCAAATGCTTTACACATTGCCTCTGGGCTAAGCCTGTCTGCTCATGCCAACCTACCAAGGGGGTGAGCAGGGGTTATCTTGGCGTGTGACTCCCTTGCCCTGACTAGAATGGTGGTTTCTGCCTGGCTTTGGCTTCAGCCTTAGCCTACCAGAAATCCCAGTTCTAACAATGGGGTTCTCTCATTTGAAACTGAACGGTGGAAAGACTGAGATCATGAACCTGGGCAATTTTGACAACATCGCCCTCAACACCATCTGGCCATCATGCATGGGCCCAACTCCCACCCCAAGCCCGAAATAAAAAGCCTGGCCATCTGGTTAGACAACAAACTGACCTTCCAAACACATGCCACTAAAACTGTGGCAACATGCTTTGGCCTCATCAGAACAGCTAGGAAAGTCCTCCCCCTGCCCCCCCCTGAGCTAAAAAAACCATACTCCAGCCTATCATCCTTTCAAGACTGGACTATTGCAACGCGCTTTACCTGGGTGCCCCCACCTCGGGCATCAACCGACTACAGACCATTCAGAACTACGCAGCCAGACTGCTTACTGGCACACCCAAAATCTCATCGGCCAAACCTGCTCTGCGCCTCCTCCACTTGCTCCCCGTGAAAGAGAGAATAAGCTTTAAGTCACTCTGTATCGTCCACAAATCTCTCCTGGGCAAAGGGCCGCCCCTTCACTCGGCCATAATCCACCCTCACAAGGCCAGGAGGGCACTGCTCTCGGACGGACTCCAGAATTACCCGAGCCAGGAGTGGCGGCAGACTGTTCTCCCTGAACGCAGGCAGACTGTTGAACTCCCTCCCTCTGCAATTCCGAAACCAACCCAGTCATGTCATATTCAGGAAACAGCTGAAGACCCTCCTCTTCCCGTAACCCCCTCCCGCTCTATCCACTTCTTGAGTAGCTCTGCCTAGCGCTGGGAGGCCTCCGGGTAGCCATGCGCTCTATAAATGCCCTTTCATACATTCATTCATTCATGCTTCTACTTTGTTAGAGACGTCAATGCCACTTAGTGTAACATCAGGTACTTGAATTGGTGCAGCTAATTGCAGATCTGTACCCCATTGTTCCTGATGCTCCTGTTGTGGTTCCAATACGATGGCTCTTTGTAGTCTCACAGCTTGTGGTGGTGCAGTCGGCAAAGCTTTGAGTTCAGGATGAAAGAGCAGAATTTCTTCTTTGGGATTTCTCTTTTGGATGGTATGCAAGGCATGTAGCCAATTTGGAACTTCACGACACTTTACAGCACTAAGGTGACCTGTAAAGGACCTTTGCATCTCAGTTCCAGACAAGGTTTCTGAACTTGTTCCTTGATCACCACCCAATCACCAGGATTGAGGACATAGCACTGTTCTTGGTGTGGATCTTTATTGGCAGCTGTGACCTGGTAAGAAACAGAATGCAAAGCAAGTGTACAGTGGGTGGATTTAGGGAGGGGACTCTTAAAAAGTTATTGTGTTACAAAAGTTGTTTAAGTACTAAGGACGGTGAGCTATAAGACAGGGATTTTTATTATTTTAGTTTGTGCATTTGTGAATTCAGGAGGGTTGGACCAGGGAGGGATCAGGGAGGGGTCATTTGGCTAGAGCAAGAGGGGAAACCCGGATGTGTATGGTATAGAGGAGGTTTGTTCTTGAGTGGTTGGTTAAGTTGATTCTTTTAATCTTTTCAAGTGACCCCTGACAAAGAACCAATACGGTTCAAAATGCATTGTATTTTATTGTGAGCCCTGATTAAATATGATTGGCCGCACATGCTTATGTTAAAGCTTGGATTATCAACAGAAGGCATTTGAAAATGCGCGCATAAAGTATTCTGCACAATCATGCTGTCTCCGGATTGATTCTACAAAACGTTTAAAGACTTGGAAATCCTGAATTGAGTACTGTTGGGTTTACTATGGATTAATATGATTAATTTTGAAAAAGTGGTCTACAAGGAGCATTTTTCTCACTTAGCTGTGCAGTAGCTGGGTGCGCTCATTGTCACACCTTCTTCCAGTACCAAGAACAGAATGCACCACATAAGATAAACCTTTGCAGGAATAGAGTATCACATCATCTGAGATGTTCAAAAGTGCATTTGCAGGTAGCACAGGCAGCCTCATTGCACGTACCATCAGCATTTCATTGCATGATAGAGCAGTGGTCCTTTCAGTGATACTTTGAATACTCATCTGCACCAAAGTTAAAGCGTCTGGTCAATTCAGTGATATTGAGGCACAAACTTCAGCTTGTTGAGACTTAATAGTCCCATTCATCTTCTCAACTATACCTGAAGTCTCTGGTCAATAGCTGAAATGTAGTCTTTGCTCAACCTGTAGTGCTGTGCAAATCATCTTCAGGACCTCATTGTTGAAGTACTTCCCCTACCTGATTCCAGAGAAACCAACCTTACGTACCTGGGTAAAAATTCTCACAAAAAAGTTTTGCTTCTGGTTGGGTAGGCTTCAACCCATCTTGAGAAGACACATACCATGACAAGTACATATCTCAGCCCGTTGCAAACAGTCATTTAGATGAAGCCCATCTGCATTCTGTTATAAGACCTTCTCTTCTCTCAATGTGACTCAGTGTAAAGTGTGTTCTTTTCCCTGCAGTAATTGTCATGCCACACACTGATGGCATGCTTCCTTTGCATTTATAAGAGTTACAATGGTTTTTAGTGGCCCCAAAAAAGGTCCTGGGAAGAGTAATTTAAATTATGAAATTAATTCCGGGAGAAGGTCTTAGCAAGATACCATATAGGTAAATTTTATTAGCATTTATGCAAAATAATGATAGTTACTTCCTATTACAGGTGCTCACATATGTGACAAAGTGCTCAAAGTGACTTTAGTGAAGAAATATTAAAAAACAGTTATATACAAGGATGTCACACACAAGGTTATTCCCACAGAAAATATATACAGTAGAATAGGGAGGTTTTCCTTGAGTATGTCGACGGCGTTTCGATCTAAAGTATTTTTAGATCATCATCAGGACGTGAGCTTCCCTGAAATTATTAATAAAATTGAATTTTAATCCTATGGTCTTGCACAAAATTGAAAACCAAATTAATTGATGCTCCCAATGCTATGAAGTTCATGCAATTTTTTAACATTATTTAACAAGGACGGGCAGCCCTGAGCTACACACACTCATTTTAAAGGTGTATAGTTGCCTTTGAACCACAAGCTTATTTACGCGCTTTGGGCTCAGACGAGATAGTGAGCTAAACAAAATCACTTTACAATTATGGATCTTGGATTTATCAAATACAGACTTATTTACGCGCTTTAAAGCTCAAGCGTGCCGGTGAACTCACTTAAAGAAGTTTCTCAACAATAGTTTGAAACGGAGGAGAAATTAATTCTGCAGGTATGGTAAACCACACTATCTGAAATTTAGAGAGAGATAATTTTAATAGAGAGAATTATACAGTGGTGTGACCCAAGTGTAATCAAATTGGAGACTTACACGATATCTGTGCGGTAGAAGTCAGGGAAATGGTGAGATTGGTACAATTTACAGTTAACTTCCGCGTCTCCAGAGAGTCATCTATAAGCAATTAGACACCATTTAGATTTGGAATTTAAATGCGAAGTGGACTAAGGTAAAAACAATTTTACATCTTTACCGTTGCCGTGTTATTTCGTTATTCAAATTGGTTGTATTTGATGGAGGGAACTAGCATACAATGTATGTCGCAGATTAAGTCGTGTTGCGGCGTCAGGGTGGGAGCTGATCAAGAAAAGAGAGGGGAATGAAGATTAAATTCAGCCCTCCCGCATCAAGATGCGTACTTAAAAAGAGAACGTATCTACAGCGATGCATGTACTTACTTAATCACCGCAAAGGTCTACGCCGTAGGCTGCACCTCGCTGTCTCAGTAGTTCAGCGTTCTATCGAGCACTACCATTTTCAAGTCGGGATATGTTTATGCACATGCATCAGCCGGTTAACATTTCGCGCATGCGCATAAGATTCTTATAACGCGCATGTCTAAAGGAATAGTGTCAATAGCGCGATTTTCTGCCGATTAGATATTTTTAAGCAAGCCAAATAGTTTCTAGTATTTTTATAAAGACAGGTGTCATAATGTCTTCCCGGAAAATGTAATTATTATTGCTAGAAACCACTTATCTATTTTACATTTACATGCTTATACTTTTACATTTTCATACACAGGACATCATCAATAATATAGTTTTTTCAAGCTGATAATTATGTATTTTTAACCACAGCTGTTCCATTGGTCCAAAGTGTTGAGTCCTTTCTCAATGCTTTTGCACAGAAAAATCCATTTACATTCTAGTCGATTCAGAATTGTCTGCTGATTGCCTCCTCTTACATTAGGTACAACATGGTCAATCACTTGCCACCGTAAGTCATTTTCGGAGTGTCCAAGTTCCATATAATGTTCAACCAAAGGCGCAGTTAGTACCTTACATCGTATTCGGCTCCTATGCTGTGAAATCCTTGTCTTGATCTGTTGTGTAGTTTGGCCGATATACAGTTTTATGCATGGACATTGTATGCAATATACGAAATTTTTTGAATTACAATTCGTAAAAGATTTTAGACTATACTTGCAATTCTCATATTCAAACAGTTTTGTGTTAGTCGTAAAAACGCATGCAGTGCAGTTATTGCATTTGTAGTGTCCTACAATAGGTGGAAGGTTCAAACATGTCTCTATGGTGGTATTTTTATTAGTACTGCAGGCAGCTCTCACTAAATGATCTTTCAGGTTATTACCCCTTTTGAATGAAAATAAGGGGATCCCTGTCTCAAGTTCTAAAGGAGCTAAAACAGGCCAGTGTTTTTTAATAACTCTGCAGAGTTTATTACTGACTGTGCTAAAGGTCGTTACACAAGTTATTCTTTTTAGTGGATCTTTCTTTTTTGGCTCAAAAAGATGTTCCCTATGCATATACCATGCACGTTTCATAGCTCTCCTTACAAGCTTCCTAGGGTAGCCTCTATTTGTCAGTTTTGAGCATAGAATCTCAGCTTCTTGGAAAAAGTCTTGTTTGAACTTGCAATTACGCCTGATTCGAAGGAACTGGCCATAGGGGAGGCCATCCCTAAGTGCCCTTGGGTGTGCACTCTGATATTGTAACAGCGTATTCCGCTCTGTAGGTTTCCTAAAGAGGGTGGTGTACAGCTGTTGTTCATGACATTTGATTGTGACATCTAAATAATCAATTTGATGTCTATCAAAGTTATAGGTAAATTTCAAATCTGTCTGGCTATTATTGAGCCACTCACAATACTCTTTCAATGTGCCTTCCTCACCTTTCCAAATCATAAGCACATCATCGATATATCTGTGCCAGTTAAGGATGTTTTCACGATAGGGGTTGTTTGCAATCTCTAGTAAATTCATTATAAATTCATTTGGGAACTGAATTTATAATGAATTTACTAGAGATTGCCCTCACAAAAAACTATTTCATTTTTAAAGACACATACTTCAGACAATGTAAAGGGACCTCTATGGGGGCCATTTTTGCTCCAAATTTTGCTATATTGTTTGTAGATGATCTAGAATTCACCTTTGTTTTGAATGCAAACAACCCCTATCGTGAAAACATCCTTAACTGGCACAGATATATTGATGATGTGCTTATGATTTGGAAAGGTGAGGAAGGCACATTGAAAGAGTATTGTGAGTGGCTCAATAATAGCCAGACAGATTTGAAATTTACCTATAACTTTGATAGACATCAAATTGATTATTTAGATGTCACAATCAAATGTCATGAACAACAGCTGTACACCACCCTCTTTAGGAAACCTACAGAGCGGAATACGCTGTTACAATATCAGAGTGCACACCCAAGGGCACTTAGGGATGGCCTCCCCTATGGCCAGTTCCTTCGAATCAGGCGTAATTGCAAGTTCAAACAAGACTTTTTCCAAGAAGCTGAGATTCTATGCTCAAAACTGACAAATAGAGGCTACCCTAGGAAGCTTGTAAGGAGAGCTATGAAACGTGCATGGTATACGCATAGGGAACATCTTTTTGAGCCAAAAAAGAAAGATCCACTAAAAAGAATAACTTGTGTAACGACCTTTAGCACAGTCAGTAATAAACTCTGCAGAGTTATTAAAAAACACTGGCCTGTTTTAGCTCCTTTAGAACTTGAGACAGGGATCCCCTTATTTTCATTCAAAAGGGGTAATAACCTGAAAGATCATTTAGTGAGAGCTGCCTGCAGTACTAATAAAAATACCACCATAGAGACATGTTTGAACCTTCCACCTATTGTAGGACACTACAAATGCAATAACTGCACTGCATGCGTTTTTACGACTAACACAAAACTGTTTGAATATGAGAATTGCAAGTATAGTCTAAAGTCTTTTACGAATTGTAATTCAAAAAATGTCGTATATTGCATACAATGTCCATGCAAAAAACTGTATATCGGCCAAACTACACAACAGATCAAGACAAGGATTTCACAGCATAGGAGCCGAATACGATGTAAGGTACTAACTGCGCCTTTGGTTGAACATTATATGGAACTTGGACACTCCGAAAATGACTTACGGTGGCAAGTGATTGACCATGTTGTACCTAATGTAAGAGGAGGCAATCAGCAGACAATTCTGAATCGACTAGAATGTAAATGGATTTTTCTGTGCAAAAGCATTGAGAAAGGACTCAACACTTTGGACCAATGGAACAGCTGTGGTTAAAAATACATAATTATCAGCTTGAAAAAACTGTATTATTGATGATGTCCTGTGTATGAAAATGTAAAAGTATAAGCATGTAAATGTAAAATAGATAAGTGATTTCTAGCAATAATAATTACATTTTCCGGGAAGACATTATGACACCTGTCTTTATAAAAATACTAGAAACTATTTGGCTTGCTTAAAAATATCTAACCGGCAGAAAATCGCGCTATTGACACTATTCCTTTAGACAAGCGCGTTATAAGAATCTTATGCGCATGCGCGAAATGTTAACCGGCTGACGCATGCGCATAAACATATCCCGACTTGAAAATGGTAGTGCTCGATAGAACGCTGAACTACTGAGACAGCGAGGTGCAGCCTACGGCGTAGACCTTTGCGGTGATTAAGTAAGCACATGCATCGCTGTAGATACGTTCTCTTTTTAAGTACGCATCTTGATGCGGGAGGGCTGAATTTAATCTTCATTCCCCTCTCTTTTTCTTGATCAGCTCCCGCCCTGACGCCGCAACACGACTTAATCTGGGACATACATTGTATGCTAGTTCCCTCCATCAAATACAACGAATTTGAATAACGAAATAACACGGCAACGGTAAAGATGTAAAATTGTTTTTACCTTAGTCCACTTCGCATTTAAATTCCAAATCTAAATGGTGTCTAATTGCTTATAGATGACTCTCTGGAGACGCGGAAGTTAACTGTAAATTGTACCAATCTCACCATTTCCCTGACTTCTACCGCACAGATATCGTGTAAGTCTCCAATTTGATTACACTTGGGTTACACCACTGTATAATTCTCTCTATTAAAATTATCTCTCTCTAAATTTCAGATAGTGTGGTTTACCATACCTGCAGAATTAATTTCTCCTCCGTTTCAAACTATTGTTGAGAAACTTCTTTAAGTGAGTTCACCGGCACGCTTGAGCTTTAAAGCGCGTAAATAAGTCTGTATTTGATAAATCCAAGATCCATAATTGTAAAGTGATTTTGTTTAGCTCACTATCTCGTCTGAGCCCAAAGCGCGTAAATAAGCTTGTGGTTCAAAGGCAACTATACACCTTCAAAATGAGTGTGTGTAGCTCAGGGCTGCCCGTCCTTGTTAAATAATGTTAAAAAATTGCATGAACTTCATAGCATTGGGAGCATCAATTAATTTGGTTTTCAATTTTGTGCAAGACCATAGGATTAAAATTTAATTTTATTAATAATTTCAGGGAAGCTCACGTCCTGATGATGATCTAAAAATACTTTAGATCGAAACGCCGTCGACATACTCAAGGAAAACCTCCCTATTCTACTGTATATATTTTCTGTGGGAATAACCTTGTGTGTGACATCCTTGTATATAACTGTTTTTTAATATTTCTTCACTAAAGTCACTTTGAGCACTTTGTCACATATGTGAGCACCTGTAATAGGAAGTAACTATCATTATTTTGCATAAATGCTAATAAAATTTACCTATATGGTATCTTGCTAAGACCTTCTCCCGGAATGAATTTCATAATTTAAATTACTCTTCCCAGGACCTTTTTTGGGGCCACTAAAAACCATTGTAACTCTTATAAATACGTTAACCCCAGGTTCTACTAATGGGGTACCCTTGTTCTCTTTAATTATTATGCTTCCTCTGCAAGCATCCTGAACCTAGGAGTTAAACTACTTCTCGTGAAATATACTTGTCATGGCCTTTCTCCTTAACTCTGGGTATCCATTTAACTATTGTGTCTTTGGGAAGAACAAACTATCAGGAAACACCAGTCTCCCATCAGCTGGCATACAAATGTTGATCAAATTTTTCTCACAACCTGCTCTGATCCAACTTTGTTGTTCTACTTCTGACGCATTTTCTTGTAATCTCTTTAATTCATCACAAGTGTCTTTTACTTTCATCAACATTGACATTGAAGTGTCCTCCTCAGATTCACATGCGAAAGCTCCCTTAAAGGTGCAGGCCAGTTAGGGACAATATTGTGCTACTGAATCAGCATACCTATTTTCCATGGCTATGTAGCTGGTACCATTTTGATGAGCCTCCCATTCAACAACTGCAATCTCAGCAGGCAATTGGGGAGCTTTTAATAATTCTATCACCTGGACCCTGTCTCTAATTGGGGTTCCTGAAGAGGTCATGAAACCGCTCTGTGACCATAATTGCCCAAAATTGTGTACAACCCCAAAGCCGTATTGACTATATGTAAATATAATCACTCACATCTCAGCAGTTTACCTGCATGCTCTTGTAGGTGCAATTAATTTTGCAACTTGTGCTGGGGTAACCTCTTGTAGCCATGTAGCTTTGACAACATCAGTTATTGTATGTACAGCGTAAGCTGCTTTCAGGGAACCTTTATTGATTCTAGGACATGAGTTGTCTACAAAAATGACATGGTCGGGCTCAATCAGGGATTTATCCTTAATATTAGGTTTAGGCCTTGTGCATAAATCTGTGACATCTAGGCAATCATGTAAAAATTTGTAACAAAGAAGGGTTTTCAATAAACTCTACTCCATGGCCAGAGCTTTGCCACTCTGCGCTCCACTTGGAATGCGGAGTTCAGCAAATACTCTGCCAACCCACGTGCAGAGCGAAGTTTACTGACAAGCTCACCCCTGGTCTAAGCAATCTCGCTGTGGGGAACTCACTTGTGGCAACAATAGAGGTTCTTGGCCCCCAAACACCCTCAGCAGCCAAGATGACTTCATTCCCCAGCCAGTGGTTGAGAAAGGGGTCAGAGACTCCGACAACATCTCAGAAATCCAGCTGTGGGGGACTTACTTGTGGCAACAATAAAGGTTCTTGGCCCCCAAAGACCCTTAGCAGCCAGGGGGACATCATCCCCCCAACCATTAGTGTGTTAGGAGGCCCATTTCAGATTGGTTGAAAAAGGGAGCTGGCCTCTGAAGATATCTAAAAAATTCCGCTGTGGGGGCTTACTGGTGGCAACAATAGGGGTTCTTGGCCCACTGTGCCACTGAATTCAAGCAATCCTGGCTGATGGGGGGGAAACCCGAAACTGGACCAGGGAGGACCTGGCTTTTCAGTTCGGGCTGGAATGTTCCCATGAGGCACAGAGTCAAGACCGATTTGCTTATGGCCGTGTCTAAACTGGGGTGGCATGGTGAGCAAAAGAATAATGGGTTTAACCCAGATCTCTTGACTGGGGGTGAATGTTTTGATTTGTTCAAATTCTGTCCATCAAGTGTTTGTCTTTTGCCCCAACGACCCTCAGCAGCCAAGGGGACTTCTTCCACCCACCAGTAGGGCACCAGGAGGCACTTTTGCAGAGTGGTTGAGAAAGGGGGCAAGGCCTTCGATGCCGTCTCAGCAATCCCTCTGTGGGGATTTGCTTGTGGGAACTATGGGGTTAACTAGCTTGTTAATCTTTGTAAAATCTTGGATGATCCTATATTTCACATTGGGTTGCTGCAAACGCATGATCGGAGAGATACATGGACTACCAATCAATTCTCTCAAGATTCCTCTCTGTATCATGTCTTATATTACAGGTGTGATTCCTGCGATTGTTTCTAGGGTCAGATGATACACTGGTGTTCTTGTAAACACTGCATTTGCTTTTATGTTAATTCAGACTGGTTTAACTCCTTTCATCAGTCAAATGTCTTTCCCTGTGAGATCCCATTCTTCTGTGTTCATATTTTCTCTGAAATAAGAGGGTAATTCTTCAATTGTTATTAATGGATGCAATCACACAGCTGTCTTTTGTTGAGTCATTTTAAACTCTGAGGCATAGTTACAAGAAAGTGACAGAGCGCTGGTTGGCTACAAAACTGCTTACGCTGTGCTCCATCACTTTAAAAAAACGCAGGGATGTGCAGTATTTACAATAATATGGCACACCCCTGCTAAATTTAGCTTCCTAGTGCTAACGCAGGCACCCTTGCATCATAGTTTGAGGGTGTTTGCATTGAGGAAATAGGTGTCCTTTCCTGCACAGTAACAATCTAGAATGGTGATTCGCAACTCCAATGTGTGCTGCATTGTGCAACACAACACATAAAAGTTGCAAATCATCATGTTTTATGTTTAAGGCAGGGCGGGACATCTTCCTGCACATAAAAAAATAATTGTTGGCCATTTGCTGTGTCTATGTGTGCTGCACAATGCTGCACACATGGAAACGGGAAACATCCTTTACAACGCAACTTTTACAACGCACTACTATTACGACGCAACTTTTACAATGCAAGTTATTACAACAAATTGCGCTGGGGGCGCTCTAGGATAGGGAATAGTTTAATTACTATCCAACACCTTCCCTACTATCCACGGGGACTGGAGTTGGAATAGTAAATTAAACTATTCACTATCCGGCGCACCCCAACGCAAGTCATTGTAACGACTTGCGTTGTAAAACCTGGGTCGTAATGGCATGCGTTGTAAAAGCATGCGTTGTAGTGACATATATCCCATGGAAACAGCAAAAAATGGCGCTGCATTAGTGAATATCAATCAATCAGAACACCTGTACCCACCTCACTCGCACTCCTGGGGCCAGCCAAGCAGTTTGCCAGTGCTGGTTTCAGTTCCCAGTCCAGCCCTGTTTGGAGACACTCTGCTTTCAGGAAAGTAATAACTACTTCATATTTCTCCATAACCATAGGAGATGGTGCATTAGTGTGTGCATCTCTAGCTGGCTCTTCACATAGCCATTGTACAGCAGCCGTACACTCAGCCCAGAAATCACTTCGTACCACAATATCAAAGAATGTATTCAAATCCATCCATAACACCTTTGAAATTTTCACAAATCGATAAACTTGTAGCTTCCCCAGCTCCCGAGCCGCTCGGCTCATTTTACTTTCACTGCCTATGTGCTTCTGGGGCTGCCTCAGCCCCTGAGAACATAGGCAGATGGGAGAAGTATCATTGGGAAGGGGAGGAACTCTACTTTCTAGTTGTACCCCACCCTAGTGGAACCCTTTTTGGGATTGCTGCAGGAGGGCGATCCCCAAGCAGAGATCCATCACCAGATGCCATGGAGGGGGAAGCGGCCCCTTGGGCAAGGGTCCTTTCTCACCCCCAAAGATTTTGGGCATAGTCAGTCTTTCCGTGCCCCCCCTCCCCCTGGGGGCAGCAAGCACACTAGGCACCAAGAATTTTTTTAAATGTAAATTTAGGGGTGGGGCTGCCTAAAATTGGCAAGCCGCCCCCACTTCAACAAACTGGACAGTCTTTCTGCTCTCCTGGGGAGCATATGAGGCAAATAAAACCCCCATATGCCTGCCATCGGGGGGCAAAAAGGCCCATTAGACACCAAGCATTTTTTTATATGAAAGAGGGATGGGGCTGCCCTGAATGGGCGATATCATGCCCCCACCTAAATTAAATTTCAAAAAAGTCTTTCTGCCCACTCTGGAAGTTGTCCTCATGAAGTCTAACAATGATGGTTAGCAGTTCAAGAGGCATCCCCATATTTTGCAGGCCCACCCATAGTTTGGCACGTGGAACCAAATCAAAGGCTGACTTTAGGTCAACAAAGGCAGCATATAAGGTGGCCTTGCCCAGGACCACCGTCTTCCAGTATAATAAGTTAAAACGAAACACCTGATCGATGGTACTGGTAGGTGCCTGAAAGCCAGCCTTCAGAGGGGATAAAATACTATGTGTGTCTATCCAACTTTGTACCTTGTTGAGGACAAGCCGCCCCATTACCCTTTTGTAGAGAATCTATAGGCCTGTAATTTCCTGGGTGAGATTTATCCCCTTTCTCACAAACGGGGGTAATTTTGGCCCCTCTACAAGAGTCGGGGTCAGGCGCACCACGAGCAACCGCATTAGCCAGCAGGAGGATATATCGGCAGCATATGGCAATATCATGCAGAAATATGTCCGCCAGAATGTGTTCAGGTTCTGGTGCTCTACCCCCATTACTGATCAAAGTGCTACTTCGACATCGGCCCTACACAAAGCCTTGTCTCGATAGAACAAGTAGGTAGACTCGTCCGGGTCTAGTTCTGCTGGACTACGGGCATTTTGAGGTTTAAAATGTTTAACCCAGTCTTCCTGGATAACTTGATTTTGTGGCTGTTGCGGCTGTCCTCCTCTGTTTCATTTTATAATATTCCAAACATGCTTGGTGTTGCCCATGGCGCAATCCTCCTTAAGGTCCTGCCACCTCTTTTCATCCCAATATTTCACTACCCAGAATCCCTTGCAAACCCTAAATTTAGCACAAAAAAATCACACTTTTCTCACATTTCTGCCTGGGATTACCACACTGGCACAGATTTACTACCAGCCAGCATTCCCCTCAGTCTCCCAAGTAAAATGATACCTCACTTGTGTGGGTGGGCCGAGGGCCTGCAACTGGGAAGGGCCAAAAATTAAGAGGTTGAGGGAATAGCACAGGGCTTATTTTTATTTATAGATGTTTTAGGCTGACTCTGCACAAAAGTGAGGTATTATTTTAATTGGGATACCAAGGGGAACCTGAGTCGTAGGAAATATGTGCTAGCTTGGTCATCCCAGACAGAAATTTAAGGAAAATATGACATTTTTAGCTACATTTGAGGTTTGCAGGGGATTCTGTGTAAGAAAACATTGGGGGACTCATGCTAGCTACACATCCTTGAACTCCCCTGGGTATCTTTTTTTCAGAAATGTCTGGGTTTGTTTGGTTTCCTTAAATGTCCGCCGAGCCCAGGTCCAAAAACGCAGGCGCCACCTTGCAAAACCAGACCGTTTTGTGATGGATAATTCATGAGTTCTTGGCCTACCCACACAAATGAGGTAGCATTTTTATCGGGAGACCTGGCGGAATGCTGGGTGATGGGAAATCTGTGTTGGCCCGGTGGTCCCACAACTTTCCCACATAATAATGTGTAGACAATATGATTTGTTTAGCTAAATTTGAGGTTTGCAGGGGATTCTGGGTAGGAAAACGTTGGGAGATCTGTGCAAGCCAAATCTCCCTAGACTCATCTGGGTGTCTAGTGTTCAGAACTGTCTGGGTTTGGTAGGTTTCTCTAGATGCCCTGAGCCCCGGACCAAAAATGCAAGTGACTCCTTCATAAAACCAAGTCTTTTGGCGATTGATATATTTGAAGTCGCCACAGTAAGTTTTCTGCCATTTCCTGTTGCGGGCACTAGGTCTACCCATACAAGTGAGGTACCATTTTTTTGGAAGGTATTTTGGGGGTAATGCTAAGTGGGTGGAAATTTGTGACACCCCACAGATTCCAGAAATTTCCATCACAAAAATGTGAGAAAAATATGTTTTTATGACAAAGTTTAAGGTTTGCAAGGGATTCTGGGTAACATAAACTGGTGAAAGCTACACAAGTCACCCCATCCTGAATTCTCCAGAGTATCTAGTATTAAAGAATAAACAAGTTTGCTGGTTTTCCAAGGGTGCCGGCAGAGCTAGGGTCAAAAATCCACTGCTAGGCACATTGCGAAAAAAGGGTCAGTTTTCACAGGAAAAACGTGATGTTTCCACATTGCGTTTTGGGCCATTTCGCGTCACGGGCATTAAGCCTATCACACAAGGGAGGTACAATTTTTATCGGGAGACTTGGGTAAATGCTTGGTGGGTAGAATTTTGTGGTTATATGCAGATTCCAGAACTTTCCATCATAGAAATATGAGGTAAATGTGCTTTTTGTTTTGCAAAGTTTGAGGTTTTACAAGGGATTCTGGGTAACATAACCTAATGAGAGCCACACAAGTCACCCCCTTCTGTATTCCCCTGGGTGTCTAGCTTTTAAAAATGTACAGGTTTGTAAGGTTTCCCTAGGTGCCGGCTTAGCGAGGGTCAAAATCTACAGACATATTTGGAAAAAAGGCTCCGTTTTCACCGGAAAATGTGATGTGTTCATGTTGCGTTTTGGGCCATTTCCTGTCCCGGGAACAAGACCTACCCACACAACTGAGGTGCCATTTTTATTGGGACTTGTGGAGGAATGCTGGTTTGGGTGTAAGTTTATGACTCATGCAGATTCCAGAACTTACCATCACAGAAATATGAGGAAAATTTGTTTTTTTTACAAAGCTTGAGGTTTGCAAGGAATTCTGGGTAACAGAACAAGGTGAGAGCCACAGAAGTAACCCTACCCTTGATTTCCCTGGCTGTCTTGTTCTAAATGATGTACAGGTTTGCTAGGTTTTCTTAGGTGCCAACAGAGCTAGGGTCCAAAATCCACAGCTATTTATTTATGAGACTTTTATAGCGCACAACTACCCGGAGGTGTCTAGGCGCTGTAGGACAGGGAGCGACAGGACTGAAAGCATGCTCACTGGTTAAACAGCCAGGTTTTAACCGATTTCCTGAATGTCAATAGAGATGGACTGGCCTTAATATGAAGAGGGAGGGCATTCCATGGTCTGGCAGTTGCGACTATGAATGCTCTATCACCCCATGATGATTTCTTTGTACGTGGGATGGTCAGGCAGCATGCTGAGGATGAACGAAGGTTTCTCGAGGGAGTGTATAAGCAAAGTGCTTTTTTCAAAAATTCTGGCCCATGTTGTTAATGGCTTTGTATGTTATGCAGAGGGCCTTGAATTTTGTTCGGCTTCTAATTGGTAGCCAGTGTAATTGACGAATAACTGGAGAGATGGATTTAAATTTGATGTACCGGAAAGTATTCTTGCTGCTGCATTTTGTACTAGTTGTAATCTATTCAAAACTCTCTCCTGGGCATTCAAAAAAAGACCATTACAATAGTCGTTCTTTGCCAAGACCAGCGTGCACATAAGAGTTTTTCCTGCCCTAGGGTGAAGAAAGTGGAGCAACTTCTTTACAATTCTAAGAGTGTTAAAGGATGAGGATACGACTGCATTTGCATGATGAATAAATGAAAGCTTGTCGTCAAACATCACCCAGAGTTTCCTGACTTTCTTAACTGGTTGTGGCAGTGGTCCCAGATCGTTTGGCCACCACATGGGGGACCAACTTGGTGATAAGCTCCCTAACGTCATTACCTCCGTTTTATCGGAGTTTAATTTTAGGCAATTTCGTGCCATCCAGGAGCTAATGGTTAACATTCCCTCTTGGAAGCTGGCTGCCACTTGCATTCCATCATTATGTACTGCCAACACTAGTTGTGTGTCGTCGGCATATGACATGATTCTCATCCTTAATTGTTTAATGGTCCTAGCCAAATCAGATACATAAATATTAAAAAGGTAGGACTAATAGAGGATCCTTGTGGTACGCCACATGGAAGAGAAAACGTTGGTGATTAAAATTCTCCCATTTTAACCGATTGCGTGCGGTTGGCTAAAAAAGAAGTGAGTAACATTTTAGCTTTATGTCCTATACCTATGGCTGAGACACGGTCGATAAGAATGGAATGATCGACCGTGTCAAAAGCCGCGGATAAATACAGTAGGACAAGAACTGCAGCTCCTCCCTGATCTAAACTCATCCTTATCTCATCCGCCACTTTAATCAGGGCTGTCTCCGTCCCATGGCCCTTCCTGAGCCCAAATTGAGTCGCATCCAAGAGATTATTATGATCAATATATTGAGATAACTGAATATTCATTATCTTTTCAACAATCTTTGAAGGGAAAGGAAGGCATGCAATAGGCCTATAGTTTTTGGGTTCAGAAGAGTCCAAGGTAGATTTTTTTTAAAAGAGGCTTAATGATGACCTTCTTCCAGATCAGAGGATATAATCCCGTATTAAACATTGAGTTAAAAATGTTAGTAAGCATAGGGGCTATATGCTCTGGAATAACTTAATAAGCTATGCACATTGAACAAAAAAGGGGCAGTTTTCTGTGGAAAAATGTGGTGTCCACGTTGTATTTTGGGCCATTTCCTGTCACAGGCACTAGGCTTACTAACACAAGTGAAGCACTGTTTTTATTAGGAGACTTCTGGGGATGCTGGGTAGGTGGAAGTTTGTGGTTCCACGCAGATTCCAGAACTTTCCATCACGGAAATGTGACAAATACTTGTTTTTTTCCTTCAAAGTTTGACGTTTGCAAGGGATTCTAGGTTACAAACCCTGGTGAGAGCCACACAAGTCAACCCATCCTGGATTTACCTTGGTATCTAGTTTTCAAAAATGTACAGGTTTACTAGTTTTCCTTAGGTGCCAGCTGAGCCCGGGTCTGCAATCCACAGCTAGGCACATTGCGAAAAAAGTGTACATTTTCACTGGAAAATGTGATGTGTCCATGATTGGTTTTGGGCCGTTTCCTGTCATAGGCACTAGGCCTACGCACACAAGTGAGGTGCTATTTTTATCAGGAGACTTAGGGAATACAGAATAGTAGAATAAGTGTTATTACCAATTGACTTTCTATGCATTTCTGCCTTCCAAATGTAGAACAATATGTAAAAAAGAAGTCATTTTGAAAAATGTCCTCTAATTCAATTGCTAGTATGAGTGGGTACCCAAAAGTTTGGAAATAACCACTGCTCCTAAACTCTATGTTTTGTTCCCATTTTGGAAATATATAGGTTTCCTCAATATCTATTTTTCACTCTTTTTATTTGACCAAATGAATTGCTATATATCCAATAGACAATAAAAACCATTGAAGGTGCAGCTCAGTTATTGGCTCTGGGTACCTCGGATTCTTGGTGAACCTACAAGTACTATGGCCCACATGCATCAAAGTAGATTGCATTCGCAATCGTCATTTTTCTGAGAAAACGGGCGTTTGCGAATGCAATCTGCTCGGCTGAGATGCATCATTGTTGGTGTGCATTTTCGGTAATATAGAATTCCTATTTTAGTGTGCGAGTCCTTAAATGACTCGCAACGGATGCGATTCGGATTTAAAATGGAAAACAGCCTATGCATCAAAGTTTAGAAGATGCGAATTATGTAGAACTCGCATTTAGCATTACTAAATTTTAGAACAAGTCAGAGTTGGTGTAATTGTTTCGCAAGCTTTGGAAAGTTGGTACTGTGGGCGGTGTGGAAGTCGTGACAGCAATAAAAAGTGTCAGAGTGCATTCCCAAACTGTGTGAATGATGTCAATTGTCAGGGCATGGGCTGATGTAGTGCAACCTATGACCTTTTGTGAATAACAGATGCAATATGTGTTTTTACCCAAATAATCCTGCAACTGCACAGGTTTTGGTTAATATTCAGTGGGTATCTGTGGAAAATGAGCACATTCAAAGGGTGAGAAATGTTGCTGAATGAAATATTATGTACACATGATGTACTGTGATTTTCACTTTTAAATGTATTTGTATTTCAACTTAACATTGTCTTTTAATATTTTACTCCTAGATTTGCATGCACTTTTAAGGGTTGCAAAGCAGCTTTTCTAATGGTCTTGCTGATTGGTAGCTCCCCCATATAAGGCAGGGCTTGCCTGCATCCACTGTTGCTGTCTTTCAGAGAGCAAGCAGGAGCCTTTCACAATGGCAGCACTTTTCTTCCTTGCACGCCGCCACAGATTGAGAATAGGAGCAGGTTTGAGGGGAAGGCAGATAGAAGAGAGAATATTTAGACTTAGGATTACTTTGCTTGGTCAAACTGAAGACCAAATTTATGATAGGTACCGGCTTACTGGTGACTTAATAATTGATTTAATAAATGATTTGGATCCCTTGTTGCAAAGGGAGACTCGCAGGACAAAGGCTATCCCTACTCATGTTCAAGTCCTGTGTTGTCTACACCTTTTAGCGTCTGGTTCTTTTCAGGGGGTGGTAGCTATTGCTGGTGGTGTATCCCAGAGCTCTCTGTCCAGATTTTTCAACTCTTTTTTGGATGCAATGTTAAGTAGAATTGGTCATTACATAAAGTTTCCTTCTACTCAACAAGATTTACAGAGAACTAAAGTGGATTTTTATGGTATGGCACAATTTCCTCATGTGATTGGATGTGTTGATGGGACTCATGTACCTATTTGTCCTCCATCTGAAAATGAGTACATATACCGTAATAGGAAAAATTTTCATTCTCTGAATATTCAAGTGATATGTAACTCCAAGACCATCATAACTGACATAGTAGCTAGTTACCCAGGGAGTGCCCATGATTCCTACATTTTCAAACATAGTGCAATACATGCCAGACTTTTAGCAGGACAGTTTGGAGATGGTTATTTGCTAGGTAAAATGTTTTCTCCTTTTCAAATTTATATCTTGTCCTTCTGTCACACTTACCAAGTAATACATATGTAAAGTAATTGATGCTTTGTTTTGGTTGTAGGTGATAGTGCCTATGGAGTTAGGTCATACATATTGACTCCATACCTGAACCCAGCATGTAGAAAGGAACAACATTACAACCAGTCACATAAGTCAACGCGTAATGTAATTGAGAGGACATTTGGTGTGCTTAAATCAAGATTTCGCATACTGCATAAGACTGGTGGTAGTTTGCAGTATAATCCAAAAACATGCTGTAAAATTGTTGCAGTCTGCGCCATGCTGCACAACTTGGCAACTGAGAGAGGCATACCTTTGGAAGAAGAAGACATGTTACCACCAAATGACAATGATCCCCAGCAACCCCCAGCAAGACAACATGGACCAGAAGCTGCAGAAGGACGGATGAGGAGAGCAGAAATTACACAGAATTATTTCTGAAAAGGTACCATGCTTTATTTTAATTTGTTTTCAAATCAAGGAAATATGTACTATGGAACCAAAGACATGTACAGATTATACAAACTAAATTTTTTTAATGTGTCAGGAAAAAAACACCAGGCCTCTGTCTATTTATGAGGACCTTCATTTCAGTCAATGAGTAAATGTGAATAAAAAATAATCATGAAAAATGCCTTTAACAAAGATGTTGCTTGTGAACTACTTTTTACGTCCACGCACACCCAAAGCCTTTGCATTTTTAATTCCTTCATCCATCACCGTGTTGCATGCTTCCTTAGCAAATCTAACACTTCTTCTAGAGCCACCAAAGATACCTTCTGGTGGATTAACTTTTGTCCCACCCATAGCAATATCATCCTTTGGTGGAGTTAAAACAGGTATATTATCACTGCTACAAGCATGCTCTATGGAAACCTCTCTCTCCATTCCCCTTCTTATTGCCACAAATGAAGCATTAATTTTATCATGAATTTCTGCATTTTGTTTGCAAATTTTGAACAATGAATTGGAAATTCTTGATAACAGTCTGTTCTGGCCATTTAAGGTTGTCTGTTGCCTAAGGTGCCTATGAACACTTTCCTTATGTTGCAATGTCATTACTGTGCAAATAGATTCCAATGATTTTGCTATACTGTCCATTTTTTTAACAGTAGCCTCTTGGGTGCATTTGAAATCATCAGCCATCTTCTTCATAGTGCTGTGCATGCCTGCTATGTTTTTGCACATAAACTTCATGTTTCCTTTTATAATTCTAATGTCTTTTCCTTGCAGACGCTGTATTTTTAATATTTTATCCTCAACATGGCTACCAGTGGTGGAACCCTCCTCAAACATAGACACTGTGGATGTCCTTGGACGCCTTCTGTAAAATTGGCTTTGTCTCCTTCGCCTACTAGGCCTGACATTGTTGGCTGTTGGTGTGGGCTCTGGTGTTGAGACTGCATTTCTTTGAGTACTTTCATCCTCAGATTCTGTTTGCAATAATTGGCGTACTCTTTGCCTTTCAGTTAATGTCTCCTGTGCTGTTGAGGTACTTGGCATGTTGGCATCCTCATTTATTTGAATTTCTAAGTTAGTGAAATCTCTTAGATCTCGCTCTATCAATTCTTGTAGTAATTCTGTGAAATAAAAACAGATATTTTGATTTGAAAGTGCTTTGCTGTGATTAATAAAAGTATTAATTGTAGCTCATGGATGTGGTTTAAATAAATTTTGGATATTTACTAACATATCTGTTGTTATGTATTTTTTTATGAGATGTAAAACTTTTGCATGTCAAGCAGTGTTTCTCAGAAACTACATTAACCATGATGCATTACTGTGACCAATCTAAATTCCCTGTCAGATAGGCAAGTTGGCTTCTAAATGTAATGAACCAAGCATGTAAATGTTGGAACAGTCTTGCTTTTAAATGCTTCACTATGGAAATTAATAACTATATCATTCACACACTTACATTACCAAACACATGTTAACTTACCTTCAGAGGGAGTGATGAGGTCTGAAGTGTCTATGTTTATGACTCCAACAACTGCCTCAGTCAGAAGTGTCCCTTCCACAAGGTCATCCAAAGGGGTAGTTGGTGTGTCTTTAGGGGGGCCCCCTCCAGTTCTATTTGCTGATTTTATTCTTTCAGCTATCTTCTCCTTAGCACGACTGCGCAAGTCATACCAGCGCTTTTGTAAATTGCAGATTTCCCTGTGAGCCACTCCAACTGCATTCACCTTTGACTGAATGTTGAGCCACATATTCCTTTTTACAGCATCAGGCACTTTGTGAGACAGTTTCCCAAACAACTGTTCATGCCTGTCTGTCACCTCCTCAATCAGAATTTCAAGCTCTTTGTCAGAAAATTTGACTTTTCTCTTCCTGGAGGGCCCCTCTGCCTCTTGATTTTCCATGTTTTTCCTTCTCCAAAACACACACTGCAGCAATAACCAACCTTCCTCACCAAGCTCTGAGATCAACTGCCAGAGCTACATTCAAAGGGAACATCAGGTGTCCCTGATTGCCTTCTGTGGCTCTCAGGTAATCAGACTGCATCAATTCATCAACTGTGCTGTTTTCGCATTTTGCGAAATCGCAAAATGCGATTTCGCGTTATGCGATTTCGCAAAATGCGGAAAAAAGCGCGAATCGCATTTAATTGCGACATTTTGCGATTTCTTATTTGCAATTCCTTACAAAATGCAAATAAGAAATCGCAATCTCCAACTTTGATGCATGTGGGCCTTTATATATCCCTGCAACCAGAAGCGACTAGAACATTTAACAGTATATTGCTTTTATAAATCTGCCATAGTTGGCAAAAGTTACATTTGAAAACGTTGGCAAAAATGGCAGTTTTTTCAACTCAGTTTCAATATTTGTTTATTTCAACAATTAGTTTCTATAGGAAAACCTTGACGGAGCTACACAAATGACTCCTTGGTGAAGTCAGATTTTTCCGTACATTTCAGAAATGTATCGCTATCCAGGATCCATTATTGCTTTTACACCCATTTCTACCACTAACTGGAAGGAGGTTGAATGCATAAAAAATAGGAAAAATAGGGTTGTCCCAGTAAAATGGCAAAACTGTTTAGAAAAATGTGGTTTACTGACAAAAATCTGCCTGTTAAAGAAAGTTGGGAAGATGGTGATTTTATCACCAAAACTCCTTTGTTGATACCGTTTGCAGGGAAAAAACAGATGCTTTCTTCTGCAGCACCTTTCCCCCAAGATAAAGAAAGTGGCTGTATTTTGGCTAACTTCTCTATACCCTCCAGGGGAATACACAAAATGTGAACCTTTAGAATCTTCAGGATGTTGGAAGAAAAGGACATAAATTTGATGCAGATACCTTATGTGGACAAAACCTTACAGGGCCTTAGTGCAAACTACCCCAACTAGCCAAATATGTCTTAGCACGGGGGTGGGAGGAGGCCTAGCAGTGAAGGGGTTTAGTATTCTAAATCTACGCAGAACCTAATAATTTCTTACAGCTCGATTTTTTATTTGGGAATATTAAATGGTCTCTCTATTTCAGGTTCTCGACAACCCACTTTAACTGTGCTCTCTTTCTTTTTAATCCTGACAGGTTCCTCAAAAAAATGTGTTTCCTTCTGAGTTATTGGTGTTGTAAAGACAGTCCTTTCCCCATCTCTTAATGCTTGAACCACCCAGGGTGGTCTGCATAGAAAAAATTGTGAATTTGAGAAGTTGGAATGAATCCTGTCTAGGGAAACCTAATAGAGTTCTTTTTGTCTTTCTGTCTCTGGAGCCAGGGTAACATTAACTGGGGCATTTGCAACTGGTCTAGGCACTGTCTGTATAGTTGCTACTTGCGGTACTTGCATTGTACCATGCATAATAGGAGTATTTACCACAGGTGGCGGGGGTGAAGGAGTCTCTCAACTTACACCAATCTAGTTTCTACAGGGGCAGTGGGTATTGCTGTGCTCGCTGTGGTACTACACCCAGTACTATCAGCTGGTGTTGCATAAGGTGGAAGTTGTGCAGTCAACATTTCTTCTAATATATCATCCTCTTAATCACTATCTGGCTCATTTTCATTTTCTTTGTTCTCCTTATCTTTTCCATGGGTATTGTTCTTCTTCCCTTTCTCTGATATTTCTGTAGAAATAGCTGGATAGAGTCTAGTGCCCTCAACCATGGCTTTTCTCCATATCTGCTGTTCCTCACCCAGTCTAGCTTCTGCATAATTACGCATTGCTCTCTTGGTTTTCTGATATTTCTTCTGATCTTTCTCTCATGCTGTCTTTTCCCACATGCCTAATGTTTCAAATTGTGTGGGTCTAGGTGATAGTTTTGTCTCAAATAACTTTCCTGTTAACTTGTCAATAATTCTCACTTCAAAAGTACCATAGTTTGGAAATTTCAAAGGACCCTCTTTCTCAGTAATCTTACACCATTGATGAAGCCATAAACATGTATGTAATTCCAATTCAGTTGAGATGTAATGTGCAGGCATACCTTTGGGATGTTCCTCTTCACCTTCCTGTATCAGAATTGTAACATCACCTCTCACAAAACTCTTAAACTTTTTAAAGAAATTAACGTTTTCCAAATTCATAGAATAAAGAATTCATATTTCAATATTTTGATTCCGTTTTGTAAACATTAGATTGTTTTCTACTTCAACCCTGTCACAGTAATTATTTTATAGAAATCCTGTTAACAAATACAATGTGATATTCACACAAAATTTGACCTATCACAGGGCGACACTCTGACGTCACCAACCAATCACAGTGCAAAAACACACCAACTAGCAAATATCAGTGTGAAACATTATCACGAATGATCTCACTCCTCACAGCAGCTCACCCTCCTTTACAGTTTATCCTGTACTAACGCAAAGCAACAAAAAGAACCTTTTAAATGTTAAAAACAAAAAATATAACAATTTTTATTTGCTTTTCTAAAGGAAAAACAATAGTAATTCATCCACACAAACGATTTCCACAATCGCAAATGAAACTCGACCAGCGTGAAATCACCCTAATCAATGCAGCTTCACCCTTTTGTGCGCAATAAGGTTCTGCGAACATTAATCAATATTAAACAATCACAACAGATTATTAGTATTTCTATCTCAATTGTGTAAGTGATTGAACCTCACACCCTACTCCACAAAACCTCTGCGAAGAAGAAATACCATTCGACGACGGCTTATTCAAGTGTCTTCTATGCTTATCTCAATATCTTTTGATGTATCCTGAGATCTTAGACTATGGTGAAAGTGAAACTCTTCAATCTATTTACACAAAAATAATAAACATCTCCATTCATCAAACCATTCACTCTCAACTCAATAATACAACAATACAGGAGGAGCCAAGATGGCGGCGGAGACGGACTGGTAGTCTCCCGGCTCCCCGAGCCTTTGTTTTACCCACAGCTATCCTGTCGATTATCCTGCTATTGTGCACCGGCGGGATGTTGGGGAATGTGTACTGATGCTGTAGGTGTCCCTCCGGTGTCCCTACCTGCCTGCTAACTTGGGATTCCGTCGAGCTGATCTGCCGAGGTCTGCCCTAGCCCTGGAACCGGATCTGTGTTCACAGCGCGCTGACTGTGATGACTGCAGCTGCGGGGGTCGCGCATACAGGAGCGGAGCGGACATCCTGCATTGTGTTCTGAGCCGTGAGGTCACTTGGCCGGGCACTTGCGTGGAGGGTGCATTTTGACCGGCTGGGAGTCTACTTCACTGCTCTCCGTCTGCTGACGCTGGGGGTGAGCCGTGCCTTGTTTTCTTAACTTTGGCGATGTTCCAGCTACCGGGGCTCATTACTTAGCCTGCCTCTGCCTTGG